>NC_057803.1:391454494-391463361 GCF_018294505.1 Triticum aestivum | reverse complement strand
AGGTGGGACTAAACTTTTTGTTGCGGCAGCACAACCCTTTAGTCCCGGTTGGTGGCACCAATTGGTGCCACCAACCGGGACTAAAGGGCTGGTCTTCCCGCCCTTTTGGCTGGTGAAAATCACCTTTAGTCCCGGTTGGTGGCACCAACTGAGATGAAAGGTGGGCCTTTAGTCCCGGTTGGAACCACCAACCGGGACTAAAGGTGGGGTTATATAAGAGAGGACTTGGAAAATTTCCAATCTTTGTTTCTTCTTGCCCCGACTCCACCGTGCCTTGCCCCCGACGCTGCTAGGCTGCTCCGCCCGCTCCTCGTCGTCGTCCCTGTCCCGACCCTGATTCCGGTCGCCTTTCCCTGCGCCGACGCCCGCAGCCGCTCCCTTCCCCGACACTTCTTTCCCCCAGTGAGCTCCGCCCCCTTCTCGTGCGCTGCCGCCGCCGCCCCTATATATATGAACATATTTTTGTTCATAATTTTTTATGTTCATAGAATTATTTTGTCCATATGTATGTATGTATGTATGGATGGATGGATGTATATTGAAAATGTTGATATGATGAATTTTTTTGTTCATAGAATTTTTTGTCCATGTATGTATGTATGTACGTATGTATGGATGAATGGATTGATTTATATAGAAAATGTTCATATGTAGAGAAAGAACTTAAATGAAGTGTCAACATTAGAACTATAGATCAATGACGATCATCTAACAAAGTTTGTAAATTATACCAATTTCTGGAACTAATATCAAGTGGCACTTTTCAAACAAAGTTTCGAGCAAGCTAATGGACTCTAGCAGAGATGCAATTGATACTATCTTGTAGATCACAGGAGAGTGATCAATATTGATATAAGGCACTAACCCATAGGATGTACAGAACAATAGTTGTAGCCTTTGGAAAACAGCTAAGTGATGTTTAAGGCTGAGGAATTCTCAAACTTAGCAGAATTCGAGGAATTTGCAGGATATTGGTAAAACTTTAGGAATTCGTAGAAAATTAACCGTAACTCCGATGAAAATAATTTATATATGAAAATCGATCAGAGAAATATGAAGAATCCGAATATGCCCATTGTTCACCTTTCAGAAGAAGCTAACATGGTGAACTTGGAACCGTCACCCTCCGTTTCATCTGTCCGAAAATGCAGACTCCGGGAAAACATTCCCGGATGTTATCCCCCTTCACCTATATCGTGTAGTGCCACGTTAGAACACCCCTAACTCTCTCGGGAATTCAACATATCCCCGATAACTTTGACATGAGGGGGGGTCCACAAGTATCCTCGACGACCATGATAGAGGCGGTCCACAAATTATCCTCTCTCGAAAGATAGGACGACTCATCAGACATGAGGGGGGAGGAGTCCTCGACGATCGTCTGAAACTGACTGTTATAAAACATGTGAACTTTGCATGATGTTTGCCACTAACCCATTGCTCATATGCATATTTGTAGAAACTATGGACAGAGACTTAGAAATAGAAGAGTTATTGGGGGATATAATTCACGATGGAGGTGATATCACCTTGTCATTTCTCGATGACACTGATGGTGACGAAGGAGATCATGACGGCTCCGGTGATCCAATGGAGGAGTAAGGAGATCATGACGGCTCTGGTGATTGAATGGAGGAGGAAGGAGATCATGACGGCTCTGGTGATCAAATGGAGAAGGGAGCCTTAACTGATGCAAAGTCTGGCGAGGTATATATATATATATATATATTAATTAAGCCTCTACTAACTAGATGCATTAATTTTTTTGTATGTACATATATTGACGCTTCTTTCTTATTTTAGCCCTCCGGATCGAGCCAAACTTCGGCAAAGAGATGAGACCTGAAGAAAAGGTTGGGCCAGGATGAAAGGTTCAGGATCAAATAAGTCTCTTGACATGGCCAACCGATTGCTCCGAAGCGGACCAAGAACCAATTGGTACATTAGTGTGGAGTTGTTGTTAGGGACAACATCCCGATCAGCATCCAAGAATGGAATAAGAAGAAAGACCCCGAAGTTTCTTATGTCCATGATAGGCAGAAATATGATCTTTGGAACTCGCTGATGACAAATTTCAGCCTACTACTAGAGGAGGATCCGAATAAGCCAGTTATTCTCCTGAAGGTCAAGGCGTTTTCTCTTAAGAAGATGGCAGAACTATTCAAGAACTGGAAGAAAGATTTGATGAAAAAATTTGTCAACAAAGACGAGACTCCAGAATTCGCCGGTCAATATGAGAAGATAAAAGATCACTGGCCCACATTTGTGGCCTACAAGAAATTGGAGAAGGCTATGCAAAGGTCACGGATAAACAAGCTAAATGCTGCAAAGAAGCAGTATCACCATGTTATGGGGTCAGGTGGCTATAGTAAAGCCCGGACTACGTGGGACAAAGCTGAGCAAGACCTGTTTGCTAAAGGGGTCCAAGCAACAACATTGCACTGGCCAGATCGGTCTAGGACTTGGTTCTTCATGGTTGGGGGAACTTTGGACCTAGAATTAGGGAAGTGTGTTTGGATGAAAGCTCAACTTGAAACACCCATCAAGAAGATTGAGGAAACAACCAAGGCAGTGCAGGAAGGGAGGTTCCATCCCGATAGAGAGAAGGACGAGTTATCCAAGGCCCTCGGGAATCCTAAACACCCAGGACGAAAACGAGGCACATCAGGCTCCATTCCATCGGAGCATGGGTTTCTTGACAACATTGGTTATAGAAGCCGAGAGAGAAAGAAGAAAGAGGAAGCAAGTGAAATGTAGAAGATCAATGAAAGATTAGCGAAACTATAGGAACTTGAGAGCCAGCGAGCTATCGGCCAACTATCTCAGCGGCACGAAGATCCTTCATTCGACACTGCCCCCGAAGCTACCCCACCATCTCAGCGGAGAAGCAGCGTGGCTTCCACGGAGCTTGTTCAGCCTGATATCATGGATCCTCGCTATACCGTGGATCGTATTATGGAGAATGAACATTGTGTGCTAATGGCGAAATGTCGTAACCTAACCTTGAAGGTGGCGGTTGGCTATGTCTTACCTCCTTGAGCTGAGGGAACTTTCCATTGCCCTCCAATTCCACATGTCTTTGCTATTGTCGGGGTGGATGAGATAATGGATGGATTTGAGGGGCTGGACCTTGAGTACCTTATAGTTGAAGGGGAGATTCTTCTGGAAAATGGCTTAAGGACTACCTATCTATGGAGAAAGGAGAACATCAAGATTCCAAGTTGGACGCCACCTCAACAGACTCAGCCGGATCCTCATCAGACTCCTCACAGTCTGACTCTGCTACCTCCACTGCCTGAGTCATCTCCGGCACGTCAGTCGTCTCCGCCACGTCAGTGGACTCTAATGGAGGAGGCTCCTCAGCAGAATCGTCCTCCGCATCAGCTGTCTCCGGCACATCAGCCGTCTCCACCGCCTCAGCTGTCTCCAGTGCTTCAGGTGTCTCCGCCCCCTTAGTAAGCTTCGGAGCATCAGCCATCTCCGCCACCTCAGTGGGCTCCGGCACTGCCACAACAATGGCGGAAGAGAGCCGCCGCTGCTCCGGCGGGTAGCAGTACAATAGGGAAGAAATTCGGAGCTGGTCCAAGCCTCAAGGATCCTCCCAAGTTACCAGATGAGAGGATTGATGAGGAAAAGAAGAACATCATGACTGCCGAAGTGAAGGCCCATTTTGAACGGAAACCTCCACCTCTGAAGGAAACCATAGATCCGGTAAAAGCGAAGTTGCCATGGAATTGACACGGCAGATGTCCTAGAGGAAGGACTTAGTCGTAGGGCCATCGCACTAGGAAGCTTAAAGGGGTTAATCGGGACAAAGGACACGAGAGAGTTTTATACTAGTTCGGCCCCTTACGATGAAGGTAAAAGCCCACGTCTAGTTGGGATTGGTATTGCTGAGGTTTCGACTTCCGAGAGGCTCAACTCGCCGGCTTGGTTATCGACTTGGCTGTTTCTTGACCTAAACCACCACCGGGACGTCCCCTTATATACACGGGTTGACGCCAGGTGGCCTACAGAGTCCCAGCCGGCTCATAATCGTGTCTGGCTCGGTGACTTTCTTCACATGTCTTTCTGTACAAGTATTTCCTTACATATGGCGGTTTACTTACAATATCGGGCCTCAAGCCGGCACCAGGCCTTTGGGCCTTATATAGGACTTAATAAACTACAAACTTGGATGTTTACTGAGCTTCTTGCATAACCCGCCATTGAAGCTGACCCGGCCCCTCCTGGGCGGGTCTTAACTGATAGTAATATCCCCAACATTAGGCCCAGGTTGACTTTGAACTTCGTTCTTTGTCAATCTTCAATACTTAGTCGGAATCCATCCTCTGTCTGAAAACTTCTATAACCCGTCGTGACATCATCTTTTGAAAACACAAAAAACCTTCCTGACGTCATCTTACAACAGATCTTTCATTTTTTAATGCCTTCCGAGAATTGAGGCATCTATTCAGTTGGATAATTATTATTGGGTCTCCTTGTTTTTTGCGCCCGCCTGTTCACATCTGCCCTTATAAATAGGCACGCGGCCGGTCCTTCCCATTCTCCTTTCTTCCTCACCTACTTCCTCTCGCAACCTCCGTCGCTGCTCGAGCTCCGCTGCCACCGCAACTCTCATCGTCGTCGTCAAGCTTGGCCGCTGCATTACCCTGAGTCCGGCCAGAGAACGCGGTGACTCTTCGCGGCTGTGGGGACCCCGACTCATAAGTCGTGATCACCGAATGCACGTGTACAGTGATCCCAGAGATCAATGCTCACTGAACACACAGTAGCTGAATAACAAGAGTCTTACATCCATACATACCGTCTTACATAAATTATGACCATTATGGTCAAGTCTTGAGTATAACTTCATGGTGGAATTCTTCATCGATAAATTGGACCCATGCCATCTGCCTTAACCCTACAGGCATTCTGACTGGGAAGCATCCTAGCTCACACGATCATCACCAAAGAACTCTTCAATGTATCTTGTCTTTCATGCCTGGCCAATAAAATAACCAGTGGCAAGCCAATGAGTACTTTGAATGTACTCGCAAGCAACCCATGTTTTGGTTCAAGATACAACAATGCGTGATATAGGTAATTTTTTGCAGAAAGCTAGTTTTGAGTGCAATGACATGGTCAACAGCTTGTAAGACATGCATCAGGAGAATTCAAGTAACCATGAGGACAGGTTACAGATATCAACATAAATAGAGTGGGCACCAACCCAACTCAATCCAGTCAAGTCCTTTGACTTGACCCAAGTATTCCTTCCCACTTATCCAAACACACACACTGGTTTGTAAACATGTGGACGTAGCCCAAGAGCAGTTACCCAACTGTCCTTGACCGTGGACACGGCTATTCGAATAGTTTTACACTCTGTAGAGGTTGCACACTTTACCCACAAGATCCGGGGAACTTCCGTGTCATCCACGACCCGTGGTACCTCAAGTACCAGGGGTAAGCACCCGATCATTATCTTTCCCTAGACGACACTAACATGGAGTCCACTCGTTGTTCCATATCCTAACGATGTACATCATACGAGACTCACTCAAGATCGTAACATCCGAGAGGGGACACAACGGTGTATTCGGTGCCCTGTGAAAACAGTCATGGCCGCCCTACCTGGCATGACCCCGTCCCGAGAGAGCGCACCAACAACTCTCCCGTCACTAGTAGTGCGGGCTCCAAGCTAGTATCAGCCTAGGTAATCAATAATGCCCTTTCCCATACAAGGGTAGAGTGGTTGCGCATGTAAGGTTGGAATAACGGTTGCAACTTAGACCAATCCGTTTTGAAAAACAACACACACACTTGCCTCGGTACACCACTTCGCCATCAAGTGGTTACCCAACTCATCATCTCCCCCGGGCATAAGTGGCACCCAATGGGGGTTTTCGAAAAGTCTTTTGAAAATACTTTGTCTCCATCACCATGCATATTCCAGTCCCTTTTTGCATAGCATCTACTTTAGCGTCCTATCTACTCCCACCGACATAACCCTCATAGGATGGTAGGGTCATGCACATTGCAAGTATCAACAAGGAAGTAACGGAGGCAACCCATCAAAGTGATTACCACCTCATCATGATTCCGTTGCAACAACAATATGGTGTTATATGACATGCATAAAATGGGTTTCATAGACATGGTCAAAGGGCTGCTTGCCTGGTTCATCAGAGTCTTGAGATCTTCAAATATCTCTGGTCCAACTCCGAGCATTTCGTCTACTTCGTCAACTATCGTCGAAAGCAACCATAATAAGCAACATAACAAGGTAGGAAATAAAAGTGCTCTAAAAATATTAATTTGACTTTTCTAGGACATCTCTGGTTATATGAAAAATAACCAGAGTGGTTTCATTGGAATTTGGTTAGTGGATATTTCTAAACATTTTGATATGATGGAATCAAGGGGTTTATGGGTTTGCAAGAAGTGTATAGACATATATTTTTGAAAAATGAGCAAAGGCACCCATTTAACAAACCATGATTTTAGAAGCATCTAGGAGTTGGTTTCACTGGATTTGGAGTTCAAATGAATATTCTATGGATTTGCAAAGCTGACAAACATGAAGAAATGGCTCATTATTTTGTGGGGTACAGAAAGTATTAAGAAAAATGTTCATGACCTAAGTTATAAACTCAGGAGCATCTAGAAATTTGAATCATGGCATTTGGATCAAATTTGAGCCCTCTGTGATTTTCTAAAGTTTATGAGAGAAATGGAAAATGGGATTTTATTTAATTTGCGTGAGGAAAATTGTTCTAGAAAAATGTGCGTGCTGCACCAACAGGTAGATCATGATTTATGGAGTCACCAGGAATTTGAATCATTCAATTTGGAGTTAATATGAATATTTGGGAGATTTTACAAATTTCTGGAACAAGGAAAAGACAAAGGAAGTGGGGGGTTATACCTATACCGTGCACTGAGCACAGCATAGCGCCACAGTGCTCTGGGCCGGCCCAGCGGCTCGGCCACGCGGACGACAGGGCGACGCCAAAGGCGCCCTCGCGGGGTACGCTTCCGCGTGGGGCGAAGCGGATCCGCTGGAGCCGTATCCACTTAAACGGACGGGCCCGTGTAGCGACCAGACCTCAAACAGTCTGATATCTGTGCTCCGGTGTCATCCCTGGATCAGTAATGCTGACACCACACAGTACTCGGAGGATTTATAGCAGAGTAGCAATCACACACTTATTACATCAAGTGTCTCAAAAGAGAACTTACTACAATAAATATGGCTTAAGGCCATCTAATAACGATAACAACGGAAGGCTTGGAAGGTAAGTGAGTCCATCAACTCCAACGGCATCACTGAGTATAGAACCACGACCTAAAACTCCTTAATCGTGGTCTGAAAAGTCTGCAACATTAACGTTGCAGCCCGAAAACGGGTCAGCACATGGAATATGCTGGCAAGGTAACACATAGAGAAAAAAGGAATGCAACAGCTATACTATATGCATATTTGGCTGGTGGAAAGCTCTATGGCTACAGTTTTTGCGTAAAGCCAATTTTTCCCTACTTCAAAGGAATAAATTTAATTACTATCATGGTGGTTGTGAAACATTGAGAATGGTTGACAACATTCTCAATCCCAATTAAGTAACATCATTAAAACCCAACAATATTAATTTTAGAGTAACATGTTGAGATTCACATGATAATCCAGGTACTAGATACTCAAGATGTCCATAACCGGGGACACGGCTAATCATGATTAGTTTATACACTCCGTAGCAGTTTGCTCACTTTTCCCCACAGGACTCGATCACCTCCATTTGGTTTCTCGCACTACAGGGTGTTTGAGAAGACGGATGACCGAGACACAGTCTTTCAGAAGCGCTAGCACCTTACGATGGGTAGACCGGTACACCTACTTTCCCCTACATCTGCTATTCTACCACTGTAAGAGTTCGCACGACTTACTCAACTATGCCAGAGCCCATAATGGCTTGTGGCTGCACACGGAAATTTCTAGTATGAATAATCTCATGATCCCTTTGAGCCTGGGTGGCGGTCCAAAAGAAAACAGGCAAGTCCTGGTAACCCCATGTGCCTCAATCCACCCAGATGTGTGTTAGGTTGCCACCTTAGATAAACCCTTAATTATAAATCTCACATCTGTCATGGATATCACTCACCCAATCCACGTCTACTGGCATAGCATGGCCTAATGAGCAAACGTAGAAGTAACTCCCAAAGGTTTGATAATAAACAGGTAATAGGTACTACCTCATCTACTTCCCATCCCACAATTTAATTAGATCCTAATCATGCAATGTGTGAGGATTGATCTAATGCAATAAAACTAGGTTGTAGAAAAAGGTATGATCAAAGTGTTACTTGCCTTGCTGATGATCCGCGAAACCTAGAGATTCAACGTAACAGGCGGCGCACTCCGGGTATTCTATCGCAGACAAACAACAAGCATACAATAAGTAGTCATCTAATGCACAGGTAAAACTGAAATAGAAGATCTAACCAGAAAGTTCAACTTAAGAACCCTGGTTGGCAAAAAGAATCAAATCGAACGAAGCAAAAGAAATCAAACTGCGAAAGAAAACAACTTCGTTCTAGTAATCTGGATCTAGGGCAAATTTTACAGTAGCAAAAATTTGTTTAAGTTGATTATTCGGAAAGAGGGTTTCGAGACGAAACTCCAGGCGCTTGAATCGCCTGATCCCGATAAACGAGCGAAAAGTTATACTAAAACGAAAATCGGATCAGAAATCGCAATCAGAAAATAACCGCGGAAAATTCGACGAAAAAGAAAAAAGACGAACAGAATTTTTAAAAAAAAAACAGCACGGAAAACGGGGCGGCGGCGAACCTCGAAAGGTGCGCAACTCCGGCGGGCGGCGGCG
>NC_057803.1:391378976-391453998 GCF_018294505.1 Triticum aestivum | reverse complement strand
GCGGGGCGGATTAGGGTTAGGGTTTCCGGGGCTGGCGGCTGCTCTCCTCTCGGGCCGGGGCGGCGGCTATTTAAAGGCCCGGCCGGCGGTCTCCTGGCCAGTTAAGTCCCGAAGTCGGTTACGCGTTTTTTTTAAATCTGCTCAGAAGAAAAATAAAAAGAAATACTAAACGAACTCCAAAAGTCACGAAATAAATTTTGCCGGGTTCCTAAAATCAAGCCTGATAAAGTGAACATTTATCTGGGCCCAAACTACAACTTTGAAAAACGCACATTTTTCCTAAATTCAAATAAAAATACAGAAAAACTCCGAAATAGAACTTATTTGATTTTTTTTTATTAAATCCTCAATATTTCTATAGTTTGGGAAAGTCATTTTATTCCCTCTCTCATATTTTTGTAATAGAAATAATTGATGATAAATCAAATGATCCTGTTTACATAATTTGAGAAAACTCAAATATGCAAATAACAAAATCCCCAACTCTCTCCGTGGGTCCTTGAGTTGCTTAGGATTTTCTAGGATCAAAACCAAAAGCAAAATAAAATATGATATGCATGATGATCTAATGTATAACATTCCAAATTGAAAATTTGGGATGTTACAAACCTACCCCCCCTTAAGATGAATCTCGCTCTCGAGATTCTGGTTGGCTAGAAAATGGGTGAGGGTGGTCTTTGAGCAAATCTTCCTCTCGCTCCTAGGTGGCTTCATCCTCCGTGTGGTGGCTCCACTGAACTTTACAAAAATTGATAACCTTGCTGCGAGTAACTCGACTGGCAAACTCGAGGATCTTGACTGGCTTCTCCTCATAGGTCAAATTGTTATCCAACTGAATTGCCTCTAATGGCACTGTGTCTCTCAAGGGTATGTCGGCCATCTCCACGTGACACTTCTTCAACTGAGAAACGTGGAACACATCATGCACTCCTGCCAATCCTTCTGGCAATTCCAACTTGTAAGCCACTTCTCCCATACGCTCCAAAACTCGATATGGTCCTACAAATCATGGCGCTAACTTCCCCTTAACTCCAAAGCGCTTAATCCCTCGAAGTGGGGATACTCGAAGATAAACTTTGTCTCCAACTTCGTAAACTGTCTCTTTGCGTTTAGAATCTGCGTAGCTCTTCTGCCTGGACTGGGCTACCTTTAGCCTATCACGAATCAACCTCACCTTCTGTTCAGACTCCTTAATCAAATCTGGTCCAAACAACTGGCGGTCTCCAACTTCGTCCAATGAGAACAGTGTCCTGCACCTCCTTCCGTACAAAGCTTCGAAAGGTGCCATCTTCAAACTGGTCTGATAGCTATTATTGTAAGAAAACTCTTCATATGGCAAATTATCGTCCCAACTAGATCCATAATCTAGCGCACAAGCTCTCAACATATCCTCCAAAATCTGATTGACTATCTCGGTCTGTCCATCTGTTTGCGGATGAAAAGCTATACTAAATTCTAGCCTAGTCCCCAAAGTCTCATGCAACTGCTTCCAGAACTTTGAGGTAAACTGGGTTCCTCTATCTGATACGATGCTCCTCGGAACTCCATGCAAACATACGATCCTAGTCATGTATATCTTTGCCAACTTAACACTGGTGTAAGTGGTCTTTACTGGGATGAAATGAGCTACCTTTGTCAATCAATCAACTACGACCCAAATCGAGTCATAGCCTGAACGAGTCCTTGGTAATCCCGTGATAAAATCCATGCCTAGCTTATCCCACTTCCATTCGAGTATCGGCAATGGTTGCAACAATCCTGCTGGCTTCTGATGCTCTGCCTTTACTCTCTGACATACATCACAAACTGCTACATACTCCGCAATATCCTTTTTCATTCCGGTCCACCAGAAAATATCCTTCAAATCCAAATACATCTTGGTATTTCCTGGGTGAATCGAATACGATGAATCATGGGCCTCTTGCAGAATCAACTTCCTAATCTCCGGGTTATTGGGCACATAAACATGGTCTTCAAACCATAGGGTGTCGTGCTCATCCTCGCGAAATCCTTTAGCTTTTCCTTGGCTTATTTTCTCTTTTATAGAAGTAATCTCCTTGTCAGTTTTCTGAGCTTCCCTGATTCTATCCATCAAGGTTGACTGAATTTCCAACGTTGCTACATAGCCTTCTCGGAACTATTTCCACACATAGTTCACGAAGATTTTCTGCTAACTCCTTGGGTATTTCTCCCGTCAATAACGTATTAACATGGCTCTTGCGGCTTAAAGCGTCAACTACTACATTAGCCTTCCCGGGATGATAATGCAATTTCATATCATAATCCTTGATGAGCTCCAACCATCTCCTTTGTCTGAGGTTCAACTCCTTTTGCGTGAAAATGTACTTCAAACTCTTGTGATCCGTGTACACCTCACAATGATTTCCGATGAGGAAATGTCTCCATGTCTTCAATGCATGCACTACGGCTGCTAACTCCAAATCATGTGTGGCATAATTCAACTCATGAGGCTTCAGTTGTCTTGAAGCATATGAAACAACTCTCCCTTCCCGCATAAGCACTGCTCCAAGTCCTCGACGTGAAGCGTCACAATACACCTCATAACCCTTGGTTTGATCTGGCAAAATCAACACTGGTGAGGTAACCAAGCATTTCTTCAACTCCTGGAAACTGGCCTCACACTCCTCAGTCCATTTGAACTTAGTATCCTTCTTCAACAACTCCGTCATAGGTTTCGCAATCTTTGAGAAATTCTCAATAAATCTCCGGTAGTATCCTGCGAGTCCAAGAAAACTCCGGATCTCTCCAACGGTAGTTGGGGCTTCCCACTTGGTCACAGTTTCAACTTTAGCGGGATCTACTCCTATACCTTCTCCAGATATAACATGTCCGAGGAATCCTACGTCCTTCAACCAAAACTTAGATTTGCAGAACTTGGCATATAATTGATGTTCTCTGAGCTTTCCAAGTGCCAAATGCAAATGCTCCTTATGTTCCTCTTCATTCTTTGAATAAACCAGGATATCATCAATGAACACTACGACGAACTTATCCAAAAACTCCATAAACACTTTGTTCATCATGTTCATAAAATAGGCAGGCGCGTTAGTCAGTCCAAATGACATAATGGTATACTCATACAGTCCATATCTTGTGGTGAATGTTGTCTTCGGAATATCCTGCTCTCGAATCTTCAACTGGTGGTATCCTGATTGCAAGTCGATCTTGGAAAACACTTTAGCTCCTTGCAACCGATCAAATAGATCATTGATCATTGGTAGCGGGTACTTGTTCTTGATTGTTACTTTGTTCAATCCCCGATAATCAACAACCATTCTTAACGATCCATCCTTCTTCTCCACTAGAAGTACTGGCGATCCCCAAGGCGAAGAACTTGGGCAAATATATCCTTTATCCAGTAAGTCCTTAATCTGCTTCTTAATTTCCACCAAATCTTTTGCTAGCATCCTATATGGTCTCTTCGATATTGGCCCAGTGCCTGGCAAAAGCTCAATCAAAAACTCAATATCTCTATCCGGTGGCATTCCTGGCAACTCTTCGGGAAATACATCAGGAAAATCCTTTACCACTGGCACTTCCTCCTGCACAACTCCTGATAAGGAATTTACTTGTGTCCTGTTTGGCGCATGACGGGACACATACTTGATCCTTCTTCCTTCTGGCATTGTGAGCAAAATTGTCTTACTGGCGCAATCGATGTTTCCTTCATACATCGACAGCCAATCCATACCAAGAATCACATCCAGACCTTGGGATTCCAAAATAATTAAATCCGTTGGGAAAACATGCCTTCCTATACTTAATGGCACTTGAAAACATCCTTGACTGGCCATGTACTCCACTCCTGGTGAGCTTACTAGCATAGGTGTTTTGAGAATCCTAGTGGGCAGGCTATACTTTTCCACAAATCCCCTTGATATGTATGAATGCGATGCACCAGTATCAAAAAGAATGAGTGCAGTAAATGACTTAACCAAAAACTTATCTATTACTTCATCGGGCTGAGCTTCAACCTCCTCCACGCTAACGTGGTTCACCTATCCCCTGTTGAAAGGGTTTGGCTTCTTCTCAGAACTTCCATTGCCATTTTGGCCTTCAGGACATTCATTGGCATAATGTCCTGGCTTCGAACACTTATAGCAAGTGACGTGGCTCAAGTCCTTCTTAGCTGGGGTTGATGGGGTGCTGCGGTTCTGTCCATTGCTTCCTCCATTCTCATTACCATTCTTGGTGCCATTGTGATTGTGTGAGCTACCAACTCCATGGGTATGCTAAAATTGTCCTCCCGGTCTAGGGGTAAAACGAGGCTTCTGCTGAGCTCCTGAATTATACTTCCCTTGTCCATACTTCCTCTTGCGGTTCTCAATTTGCTGCTGCTTCCCTTCAATCATAAGCGCACGATCTATCAACTCCTGGTAGTTGTTGAAGGTGGCTACCATCAACTGCATACTCAACTCATCCTTCAATCCTTCCAGGAATTTCTCCTGCTTAGCTGCATCCGTAGCAACATCATCTGGGGCATAACGTGCTAGCTTACTAAACTCCTCCACATACTGGCGAACTGTCCGTCCTCCTTGGCGCAAGTTACGAAACTCACGCTTCTTCATGGCCATTGCTCCTGCTGAAACATGGGCAGTACGGAAAGCCTGCTGAAACTGGTCCCATGTGACAGTGTCGACTGGGAAGGTGGCTGTGAAATTCTCCCACCAAGATGCTGCGGGTCCTTCTAACTGATGTGCGGCAAACTTAACCTTCTCCACATCTGTGCATCCTGCTATGGTCAACTCTCTAGCTATCTTGCGGAGCCAATCATCTGCTACTATCGGCTCGGTGCTACTGGAAAACACCGGTGGATTTAGCCTAAGAAAACGGGCTAAGTGGTCAACAGGTGGTGGTGGTGGTGGTGGGTTGTTGTTGTTGTTCACCTGATTCTGATTCTGAACTAGCAACTGCATCGGGGTGTTCTGCTGCTGGATCAACTGGGTGAGCTCCGGCGGAAAGGCAATCCAGGGTCACGTCTCGGAGGCATCTGAGGGTTTTAGAAAAGACGAGATATAAGAATAGAGGTGGTCTAAAGAGAAAACACCACCCATATGCACATGAGGCAAAAGCACACAATTCACTTCAATCAATCAAACAAGGACATACAATCGATCTAGCTATCGCAAAAGTGCTCGGACTACTATATTTACATGGTGGACTACTACTACTGATGAGGTGGTCGACTAGAAATATTCTATGGTTGTAGACTCCATGATATCTGCTCCTGCTTCATCAACATAGTCATCAACACTACTATCTTGTTCTGAATCGGTGCCGTCAATGATGATGTAGTCCTCCGGGCTAATCTCCTTGGGTTCTTTGTCTTCATCTACTGGGGTCGGGCCTCCCATAAATATTCCAATCTTCTTGAATAGATTGTCATTCTTCTCCACCAATACTTCGATTTCTTCTTCATAACCTTCGCGTGTAGCCTTGAGTTCTTCCTCCAGTTCCTTGATTCTAGTCTTAGCCTTCTTCAGGTATAACATGTTGGCGCACATCTGATTCTCCTGGCGTCGAATGTGCTGGTTTAACTCCAGGATAAAAGCTGCAATTGATCTATCCTTCCTGGTGCTGATCATCTCCCAGTGTTCATCTCGGCGCCCACAAATCTGGTAGATAGTATCCTTAAGATCCTTGATGTAGACTTCTCCAATGCGTCCCATGGAGATGTGAGCTGCCATACTCTTTCCTAGACTCCAAGTTGGTGCATCAAAAGAAAACTCTATGGGCTCAGTGACTAGCAAGAATGTCCTTCCTGGAACTTGAAGTTGAATCATCCAGCGCTCTTCTTCAGGTAAAGTGGCGTTGTAGATTCCCGTGAAGCTTGGTACTCCTATGTTCAGGTATCTAGTGACTTCCTTCAAGTGGCGTCCAAAGGGTGTATCTTCATCTGGTTCTGTGAACTTGTTCCTTGCATCCGCCATCCTAAAGAGTAGAAAAGATGAGAAGTCAGAAGAGAAGAGAGTGATCTAGGTCTTTTGCTTAGTGGTCGTGTCCTACAGTCAGCGTGTGCTCTGATACCATCTCTGTAGCGACCAGACCTCAAACAATCTGATCTCTGTGCTCCGGTGTCATCCCTGGATCAGTAATGCTGACACCACACAGTACTCGGAGGATTTATAGCAGAGTAGCAATCACACACTTATTACATCGAGTGTCTCAAAAGAGAACTTATTACAATAAATATGGCTTAAGGCCATTTAATAACGATAACAACGGAAGGCTTGGAAGGTAAGTGAGTCCATCAACTCCAACGGCATCACTGAGTATAGAACCACGACCTAAAACTCCTTAATCGTCGTCTGAAAAGTCTGCAACATTAACGTTGCAGCCCGAAAAGGGGTCAGCACATGGAATATGCTGGCAAGGTAACACATAGAGAAAAAAGGAATGCAATAGCTATACTATATGCATATTTGGCTTGTGGAAAGCTCTATGGTTATAGTTTTTGCGTCAAGCCAATTTTTCCCTACTTCAAAGGAATAAATTTAATTACTATCATGGTGGTGGTGAAACATTGGGAATGGTTGACAGCATTCTCAATCCCAATTAAGTAACATCATTAAAACCCAACAATATTAGTTTTAGAGTAACATGATGAGATTCACATGATAATCCAGGTACTAGATACTCAAGATGTCCATAACCGGGGACACGGCTAATCATGATTAGTTTATACACTCCGCAGCAGTTTGCGCACTTTTCCCCACAAGACTCGATCGCCTCCGTTTGGTTTCTCGCACTACAGGGTGTTTGAGAAGACGGATGACCGAGACACACTACAGGGTCTTTCAGAAGCGCTAGCACCTTACGACGGGTAGACCAGTACACCTACTTTCCCCTACATCTGCTAGTCTACCACTGTAAGAGTTTGCACGACTTACTCAACTATGCCAGAGCCCATAATGGCTTGTGGCTGCACACAGAAATTTCTAGTATGAATAATCTCATGATCCCTTTAAGCCTGGGTGGCGGTCCAAAAGAAAACAGGCAAGTCCTGGTAACCCGGGGTGCCTCAATCCACCCAGATGTGTGTTAGGTTGCCACCTTAGATAAACCCTTAATTATAAATCTCACATCTGTCATGGATATCACTCACCCAATCCACGTCTACTGGCATAGCATGGCCTAATAAGCAAACGTAGAAGTAACTCCCAAAGGTTTGATAATAAACAGGTAATAGGTACTACCTCATCTACTTCCCATCCCACAATTTAATTAGATCCTAATCATGCAATGTGTGAGGATTGATCTAATGCAATAAAACTAGGTTGTAGAAAAAGGTATGATCAAAGTGTTACTTGCCTTGCTGATGATCCGCGAAACCTAGAGATTCAACGTAACAGGCGGCGCACTCCGGGTATTCTATCGCAGACAAACAACAAGCATACAATAAGTACTCATCTAATGCACAGGTAAAACTGAAATAGAAGATCTAACCAGAAAGTTCAACTTAAGAACCCTGGTTGGCAAAAAGAATCAAATCGAACGAAGCAAAAGAAATCAAACGGCGAAAGAAAACAACTTCGTTCTAGTAATCTGGATCTAGGGCAAATTTTACAGTAGCAAAAATTTGTTTAAGTTGATTATTCGGAAAGAGGGTTTCGAGACGAAACTCCAGGCGCTTGAATCGCCTGATTCCGATAAACGAGCGAAAAGTTATACTAAAACGAAAATCGGATCAGAAATCACGATCAGAAAATAACCGCGGAAAATCCGACGAAAAAGAAAAACGACGAACATATTTTTTTTTAAAAAAAATAGCACGGTAAACAGGGCGGCAGCGAACCTTGAAAGGCGCGCAACTCCGGCGGGCGGCGGCGGCGGCGGGGCGGATTAGGGTTAGGGTTTCCGGGGCTGGCGGCTGCTCTCCTCTCGGGCCGGGGCGACGGCTATTTAAAGGCCCGGCCGGCGGTCTCCTGGCCGGTTATGGCCCGAAGTCGGTTACGCGTTTTTTTTAAATCCACTCGGAAGAAAAATAAAAAGAAATACTAAACGGACTCCAAAAATCGCGAAATAAATTTTTCCGGGTTCCTAAAATCAAGCCCGATAAAGTGAACATTTGTCTAGGCCCAAACTACAACTTTGAAAACGCGCATTTTTTCCTAAATTCAAATAAAAATACCGAAAAACTCCGAAATAAAACTTATTTGATTTTTTTATTAAATCCTCAATATTTCTATAGTTTGGGAAAGTCATTTTATTCGCTCTCTCATATTTTTGTAATAGAAATAATTGATGATAAATCAAATGATAATGTTTACATAATTTGAGAAAACTCAAATATGCAAATAACGAAATCCCCAACTCTCTCCGTGGGTCTTTGAGTTGCTTAGGATTTGCTAGGATCAAAACCAAAAGCAAAATAAAATATGATATGCATGATGATCTAATGTACAACATTCCAAATTGAAAATTTGGGATGTTACAGCCCTCCAGCTGGGTCGCTGTCGTGCGGGCCCCAGCGGCAGGTCGTCTTCCACCTCCCGCATGCGCTCTGGACAAGAGGAGGAGCCGCTCTCTCTGGCGATTGCCGGGGCTATAGAGCGCCCCCAGCGACATTCTGCCCACCGTCGTGACCAGCACAGAGAGGCGCTTCCAGCCACTGGTCACACGCATGCCGGGGAGGACCTGGTCAAGGAGAGCGCCGTCCGTGGCGGACGTGGCCGACGGCAATGGCGGGCACGGCGCTCCGGCCGTCGGGAGGAGTAACCGGAGTGCGGGTGAGCTCCGTGGGGCAGTAGAGATGCGAGCTAACCCATAGGTGGGGGGAGGGGGCCCGGACGACAAGAATTTAGGCGGTGTTCGGCGGCTTGGCTCCGGCCATGGACGAGGTTGGAGGGCACGGGAGGAGGTGCGGATTGGTCCAGGGGTGCACGGGAGGGAGAGAGGGCCAAAGGAGTAGAAAGGGGGCTCGGGGGCGGCCTTAAGTAGCCATCCCATGGCTCATCATGGACGCGACGCATGGGTGGCCTCGGCAACGGCTCGGGAGGCCAGGAGAGAGGGCGAGGGGCTGTCTACGGCGTCTGTGGGAGTTGAGTGGGGCGCCAGGAAGAGAGAGGAGGAGCGGGGCAAGGCTCTGGTGCTCGCGCGTGCGAGGCCATGCATTGGCCGAGCCGGGCGGCTCTGGGCATGCACCGCAGGAGGTGAGAGAGAGGGAGAGACGAGGGGGCCTGCACAGTGGTGTGTTGCGGATGTCGAAGCACCTCGACTGGCGCGAGGGGGAGGCCCGAGGCGGTCGGGGGATGGGGCGTCAACAGTTGAACGCCCTGCCAGGCGCTCCAGAGCATGCAAATGGCCGGCGTCCGTGACTTTTCGCACGCACCCGCGCGTCCACTTGTGCCTGGCGTCTGCAGGAAGAGTAAACAAGAGGGAGGGAGGCTTTGGATGCTGTGTAACTTGCTAGGAGTGGGAGAGAGATGAGGAAGGGAGGGAAAAGTGGCTGTCTAGAGAAGAAAAATGGGGTTCTAGCCCCCCTTAATCATGGCTCCTCGGGCAGGGAAAGATGCAGGGGGTTAAAGGAGGACCAGATGAGGCTGTGGGAAAAAGTTGAGATCATGGAGATTTGTGGAAATGTACAAAACATGCATTTTAAGTTTCTGCTAGAAGGTGTTTGATGTAGGTTTGGGCAAGCAAATGGACTTCCCTTGTCTTGAGGCTTGACAGGGTCAAATGGCATGAGAAAATAAGAGGTTCCACCAAGATTGAGTTCATTTGGGCAAAGTTGCCAATGCAACTTTTGTAAACCCTAGAATCAACAGAAATGGACTTTCCAAGATTTACTTATGCAAATCAATTCTCCTTGATGCACCACTTGGTGTAGTGTCATCATTTGAGGATTTGAACATGTCCACAAAAATTCAGATCAAAAGGACACACTTGGCAATTTAGAGTTGTTCAAACTTGGATCTGCAGAGAGAGGGTTTTGGGGCACTTTTGTGAACCATAGTTATTTTGATTGATATGAAACTTTGCAAGATCATCACATTATGAATATGTGACTTGATAGAATTTTCCTGGATTTATTTGAAAATATTTCTTATAGAAATATTTCAAATATTTGAAATGAGCTGAAATGGTTGTGGAGGGTTTTGTCCAATATTTTGATCATGACCACGTGTTTAAACTCATATATATGGACAATATATGTCCACTGAGCTTCCCTGATTTTTCTCAAATATTTTTGAAGCTTTCAAAATTTTTAACCTATTAAAGACCATTTCTGGCCTAAAGAAAAAGCCTTTAAATAAAATAGGAAAATAACTTTTAAAATTATATTTTGTGGTTTCTGGGTGTCCTATATCTAATAGGAGTCAAATATATTTTTGGAAAGATTTTTATTGCCCTGAATTTAGTACTTGCAGTACAAACCTCAATTCAGGGGTTTTTGGAAAACTAATTTTTGAAAATACTATTTGGCCAAATTATTTTTGTAAGAAATTATTTTTATGTCCTATACACATGGCATGATCATTGGTTCGGGGGTTTGGAGCAAGGAGATGAAGTATAGGAGTTGGAGTATTTATTTGATTTTTAGAGCACTTGCAAACAACAGACAAAATCCAACCAAGGCAAGGTCCAAAATACTCAAAAGTTTTTGTCAAACCACATTTTATCATGATTTATTAGCTTAAGTGTTGTGGCATGAAAATCAGGGTGTGACAGACCTACCCCCTTACAAGAATCTCATCCCCGAGATTCCCAGACTAGGCGCGGAAAGGGATACAGAAACTTGGATCTGTGGTAGTCTTCAAATCCTCATGTTGCTTGTGCTTCCGTGTAGTGCTCCATTGTATCCTTGAAGTGCTTGAGGGTGTGGCTTCGCGTATGACATTCTTATTGATCCAGGTTGCTAATGGGTGACTCGTGGTAGGTTAGATTGGGTTGGGGGTCGATGGCTCGGTGATCGATGTCCTTGTAGAGGCCGGGCTAGTTAGGAGGTCAGAAACGTTTCCGAAGTGGTGTCGTGTGAAAAAAAACGTTGTACCCAGTGGGTGACTCAAGTGGTAACTGTAGCTAGTAGCCGTCTATTCTTCGTGTTGCAGTGGTCTTGGAGAAGGCTGATAAATCTTGGCGTGAGCTTCCCTTTGACATGGAAATGCTTGGTTCCTTTGAGAGAAGTGGTTGGAGATACACCTGGTCTTTGACGCGGATGTTTACTTCTTGATGACGGTGGTTGGTATAGTTCTTCCTATTTGACGTGGCGGTCATCAAAAGTTCCCTAACCAACTGAACGGCTCTTCTTCCGTCTTCGGGTAGGCAAATATGTCATCAAATAAAGATGACACCCAACTTGTCCATGTATCTATGATGACTTTGTTCATGAGGTACATAAAGTAGGCTGGGGTACTGGTGGTGGTCATGATCGAGTGTTGGCCAAGGTCTTCTCGACCTTGATTCAAGGCCCAAGGTCAGGACCCAACCATGTTGTGGCATGGTAGGGCTTAAGGGTTTCAAGGATTCTAGTGTGTGGGTGAATGTTTATTATCTTATCCTTAAGCTCGGTTTCTGAGATGCCAATAATTTATCTAGTCCTTCAAATAAATAACATTATACCACCGAAAGCATCAATCGTATAGGCCAAATCCAATCATCACTCCTGTGATCCATATGCTCGTGACTCCCGAGGGGAGGTCTAACAAAATCATATATGTCTACGATCCCCAAACTCATATGTATGGCTACCCCTAAAAATCCATGGGTAGAGCATATAAGCCACTAAGCTTGAACGTGACAATCGAAGTGCTCAGCCTATTCTTCCAAGGTCTAAGATAAAGCACCTCTATCCTAAGGAAACACGTCACACGCCACTCCAAAATCTTGTTTCCTTCCTATGAATCATCTCCAACAACCCGTTAACTATCATTAATCACTACATAATCTACAAATCCAGTGTCTATGGTGTTCCACATGATCTCCTAAAGTCCTATAATCCCATAATACGTGAAAAGGCTATCTCTACTATAGTCAGTCCACCAATTTCCATTATCATGGTCATGTAAACTCCAATGTCAAGCTTATATCAACTCTGACAATTAATCCAATCTCCTAGTTTATCACCCATCGAGAAACATGGTATCACGATCGAGATCATCGGTCTAAATCCAATTTACTCCGAACCATGTAGACTTACTCAGCATCTATATTCAACTAGAATCATCTGCTTAATTCCAAATCTGATGTCCAACGAGAATTCCTACATGTTTCCCTCAAGTTATCATCGTAATGCCAACTATCTCCTATCAATACCCCTTGGCTAAGTCTAATCCTCATGCGTCCAAGAATTTCATCTTGCGACCATAATTGTCCTACTAAATCCAATTTACTCAGGGGTAATGAAACTATGCTTCTCTATTGACATGATCCCACCAAGTTCATCTATCAACATGAAAGCCTTATAATCCACCAAAAAGTCTCAGATAATTCCTCAAGGTCACTGATATAAACTCATCAAGTCATTTGTCCTCTATTCCTATATCCTCAAATAGGTCTTCCCAATGGCATTGCCAGTTTTGGTGCTATCATAAGATGACAATGTGCTCGTCCACTATGTCCACTAGTTCCATAATGAACCCAGTGTTGTGCAGGGTTGCGAAGGCTTAACTAGTTCTCTTGCAATACTGCGGGTTAAGCACACGGTTAAGGATTTGAGATGGGGTATCTTGTGAAGTCTCGATGGGTATAGGGATGGGTTTCCAGTCTTGAGGGGTAAACATAACTCTACGGGGTTGCACTTGGTCGAGGAGGCCGTAGCAAAAGTCTTCAGTGCTAATTGGTTGCCGAAGTAGAATCCTTGGTGTATCTTGTCTTGTCGATCTTCAGTTGATGAGAGAGATGAGAGAAAAGTGGCATAGATGGGGATGCCTAAGGGGGTTCTATAGTGCAGGTGTAAACAAACAAATGCTAAAAAGGGCCAAACACCAACAACAAAATAAGGCAGGTGATATAGTCGCGTACTTGTTGCCTAGGGAAAAAGTGTGACCTATATCAAAACACAACCAAATAAAAACAAGCAACACACAATCATGGTTCTATTCGAACCATCATACGGACTCGACTGTGCATAAGGGGGTACACGACTCATCCTACCCTAGGGGTTCTCAGACTTAGTAGTCGTGCTTTGCTTTGTGCCTCGTGCAGTCTTCTGGGTTTTCCTCAGGTGTTGCTAAGTCTCTTGTAGTTGTTTGATGAAACGATCCGGGTTAGGCCTGAAGATTCTTCAACAACTTCTCGCCTTTTGAAGTGATGGCGTGAAGGTGGCTCCTCGTAGGAGGCATTGACTGGGTCTTCTGTTGTCTTCTTAATCATGACGACCCCTTTTGCCTTCTAAGGCATCGACGGTACCAGGTAGGTAATCCCTTATGCAATGATATTAACAAGGCATAGTAGAGGTCCAACATGTCGGTTACGTTGATGAAGACATCGACACCAAGAACAGGGGATGAAGAGAACCGTTTTCCTACTCACTATAGTGAGGCGGGCCAAATGGCGAGGTTCTCATCCACCGGTGGTTGCCGATACAACAACGGTAAGGACATGATTGCTCTATTAGCGATGTCTATCATGGTCTTCCATATCTTACACCCTGATCATCATAGGACAAGGTTGCATCATCCTGGGGCAAATTCAAAGGTGTCACCATCCTCTGGGTCTTCATGTCCTCATTCTTCAAAGGCGTATCTTCTGTTGGCATCGTCTTGTTGTAGTGTCGTGAATCTTGGGTTCAGAAGAGGTGGGTGAGTATTTGGCAAGGTGTACCCCTTCTAGGCTATCCAGAAGAATTACAAGGAATCCCGTGGTTAGGGGCTTGAGGGTGCTAGCGACCGTTTGCAATAGTTTTGAAGGGAAGAGATCGATGGGGAAAGTATACCTTAGTTTTTGAAAAACTGAGAAGGGAAGAGAAGAATAGATAGTTTTGAAAACCAGTAATAGTTTTAGAAATAACTTTACCCTATCTAATGACCATGCTAACTAAGGCTTCCTACAGTCAGGATGGCTCTGATACCAGCTCTGTGGGGACCCCGACTCATAAGTTGTGATCACCGAATGCACGTGTATAGTGATCCCAGAGATCAATGCTCACTGAACACACGGTAGCTGAATAACAAGAGTCTTACATCCATACATATCGTCTTACATAAATTATGACCATTATGGTCAAGTCTTGAGTATAACTTCGCAGCGGAATTCTACGTCGATAACTTGGACCCATGCCATCTTCCTTAACCCTACAGGCATTCTGACTGGGAAGCGTCCTAGCTCGCACGATCGTCACCAAAGAACTCTTCAATGTATCTTGTCTTTCATGGCTGGCCAATAAAATAACCAGTGGCAAGACAATGAGTACTTTGAATGTACTCGCAAGCAACCCATGTTTTGGTTCAAGATACAACAATGCATGATATAGGTAAATTTTTGCAGAAAGCTAGTTTTGAGTGCAATGACATGTTCAGCAGCTTGTAAGACATGCATCAGGAGAATTCAAGTAACCATGAGGACAGGTTACAGATATCAACATAAATAGAGTGGACATCAACCCAACTCAATCCTGTCAAGTCCTTTGACTTGACCCAAGTAGTCCTTCCCACTTATCCAAACACACACACTGGTTTGTAAACATGTGGACGTAGCCCAAGAGCGGTTACCCAACTGTCCTTGACCATGGACACGGCTATTCGAATAGTTTTACACTCTGCAGAGGTTGCACACTTTACCCACAAGATCCGGGGAACTTCCGTGTCATCCACGACCCGCGGTACCTCAAGTACCCGGGGTAAGCACCCGATCACTATCTTTCCCTAGACAACACTAACATGGAGTCCACTCGTTGTTCCGTATCCTCACGATGTACATCATACGAGACTCACTCGAGATCGTAACACCCGAGAGGGGACACAACGGTGTATCCGGTGCCCTGTGAAAATAGTCATGGCCGCCCTACCTGGCACGACCCTGTCCCGAGAGAGCGCACCAACAACTCTCCCGTCACTAGTAATGCAGGCTCCAAGCTAGTATCGGCCTAGGTAATCAATAATGCCCTTTCCTATACAAGGGTAGAGTGGTTGCGCATGTAAGGTTGGAATAATGGTCGCAACTTAAACCAATCCGTTTTGAAAAACAACACACACACTTGCCTCAGTACACCACTTCGTCATCAAGTGGTTACCCAACTCATCATGTCCCCTGGGCATAAGTGGCACCTGATGGGTGTTTTCGAAAAGTCTTTGAAAATACTTTGTCTCCATCACCATGCATATTCCCATCCCATTTTGGGTAGCATCTACTTTAACATCCTATCTACTCCCACCGGCATAACGCTCATAGGATGGTAGGGTCATGCACAATGCAAGTATCAACAAGGAAGTAACGGAGGCAACCCATCAAAGTGGTTACCACCTCATCATGATTCCATTGCAACAACAATATGGTGTTATATGACATGCATAATATGGGTTTCATAGACATGGTCAAAGGGCTGCTTGTCTGGTTCATCAGAGTCTTGAGATCTTCAAATATCTCTGGTCCAACTACGAGCATTTCGTCTACTTCGTCAACTATCATCGAAAGCAACCATAATAAGCAACATAACAAGGCAGGAAATAAAAGTGCTCTAAAAATATTAATTTGACTTTTCTAGGACATCCCTGGTTATATGAAAAATAACTAGAGTGGTTTCATTGGAATTGGGTCAGTGGATATTTCTAAACATTTTGATTTGATGGAATCAAGGGGTTTATGGGTTTTTAAGAAGTGTATAGAAATATATTTTTGAAAAATGAGCAAAGGCACCCATTTAACAAACCATGATTTTAGAAGCATCTAGGAGTTGGTTTCGCTGGATTTGGAGTTCAAATGAATATTCTATGGATTTCCAAAGTTGACAAACATGAAGAAATGGCTCATTATTTTGTGGGGTACAGAAAGTATTAAGAAAAATGTTCATGACCTAAGTTATAAACTCATGAGCATCTAGAAATTTGAATCATGGCATTTGGATCAAATTTGAGCCCTCTGTGATTTTCTAAAGTTTATCACAAAAAAGGAAAATGGGATTTTATTTAATTTGTGTGAGGAAAATTGTTCTAGAAAAATGTGCATGCTGCACCAACGGGTAGATCATGATTTATGGAGTCACCAGAAATTTGAATCATTCAATTTGGAGTTAATATGAATATTTGGGAGATTTTACAAATTTTTGGAAAAAGGAAAAGACAAAGGAAGTGGGGGGTTATACCTATACCGCGCACCGAGCGCAGCATAGCGCCGCAGCGCACTGGGCCGGCCCAGCGGCTCGGCCACGCGGACGACAGGGCGACGCCGAAGGCACCCTCACGGGGTACGCTTCCGCGCGCGCAGGGGGGGGGGAAGCGGATCCGCTGGAGCTATATCCACTTAAACGGACGGGCCCGCCCGCTGGGTCGCTGTCGTGCGGGCCCCAGCGGCAGGTCGTCTTCCACCTCCCGCATGCGCTCTGGACAAGAGGAGGAGCCGCTCTCGCTGGCGATTGCCGGGGCTACAGAGCGCCCCCGGCGACGTTCTGCGCACCGGCGTGACCAGCGCAGAGAGGCGCTTCCAGCCACTGGTTGCACGCATGTCGGGGAGGACCTGGTCAAGGAGAGCGCCGTCCATGGCGGACGTGGCCGACGGCGATGGCGGGCACGGCGCTCCGGCCATCGGGAGGAGTAACCGGAGTGTGGGGGAGCTCCGCGGGGCAGTAGAGATGCGAGCTAACCCATAGGTGGGGAGGAGGGGGCCCGGACGACGAGAATTTAGGCGGTGTTCGGCGGCTCGGCTCCGGCCATGGACGAGGTTGGAGGGCACGGGAGGAGGTGCGGATTGGTCCAGGGGATGCACGGGAGGGAGAGAGGGCCAAAGGAGTAGAGAGGGGGCTCGGGGGCGGCCTTAAGTAGCCGTCCCGTGGCTCACCGTGGACGTGGCGCATGGGTGGCCACGGCAACGGCTCGGGAGGCCAGGAGAGAGGGCGAGGGGCTGTCTACAGCGTCTGTGGGAGTTGAGTAGGGCGCCAGGAAGAGAGAGGAGGAGCGGGGCAAGGCTCTGGTGCTCGCGCATGCGAGGCCATGCATTGGCCGAGCCGGGTGGCTCTGGGCACGCACCCCAGGAGGTGTGAGAGAGGGAGAGAAGAGGGGGCCTCCATGGTGGCGTGTTGTGGACGTCGAGGCACCACGACTGGCGCGAGGGGGAGGCCCGAGGCGTTCAGGGGACGCGGCGTCAACGGTCGAACACCCTGCCAGGCGCTCCAGAGCATGCAAATGGCCGGCGTCCTCAGCTTTTCGCGCGCACCCACGCATCCACTTGTGTCTGGCGTCTGCAAGAAGAGTAAACAAGAGGGAGGGAGGCTTTGGATGCTCCGTAACTTTGCCAGGAGTGGGAGAGAGATGAGAAAGGGAGGGAAAAGTGGCTGTCCAAAGAAGAAAAATGGGGTTCTACCCCCCTTTAATCATGGCTCCCCGGGCAGGGAAAGATGCAGGGGGTTAGAGGAGGACCAGATGAGGCTGTGGGAAAAAGTTGAGATCATGGAGATTTGTGGAAATGTACAAAACATGCATTTTAAGTTTCTGCCAGAAAGTGTTTGATGTAGGTTTGGGCAAGCAAATGGACTTCCCTTGTCTTAAGGCTTGACAGGGTCAAATGGCATGAGAAAATAAGAGGTTCCACCAAGATTGAGTTCATTTGGGCAAAGTTGCCAATGCAACTTTTGTAAACCCTAGAAATCAACAGAAATGGACTTTCCAAGATTTACTTATGCAAATCAATTCTCCTTGATGCACCACTTGGTGTAGTATCATCATTTGAGGATTTGTACATGTCCACAAAAATTCAGATCAAAAGGACACACTTGGCAATGTAGAGTTGTTCAAACTTGGATCTGGACAGAGAGGGTTTTGGGGCACTTTTGTGAACCATAGTTATTTTGATTGATATGAAACTTTGCAAGATCATCACATTCTGAATATGTGACTTGCTAGAATTTTCCTGGATTAATTTGAAAATATTTCTTATAGAAATATTTCAAATATTTGAAATGAGCTGAAATAGTTCTGGAGGGTTTTGTCCAATATTTTGATCATGACCATGTGTTGAAACTCCTATATATGGACAATGTATGTCCACTGAGCTTCCCTGGTTTTTCTCAAATATTTTTGAAGCTCTAAAATAATTTTAACCCATTAAAGACCATTTTTGGCCTAAAGAAAAAGCCTTTAAATAAAATAGGAAATAACTTTTAAAATTATATTTTTGTGGTTTCTGGGTGTCCTATATCTAATAGGAGTCAAATATATTTTTGGAAAGATTTTTACTGCCCTGAATTAAGTACTTACAGTACAAACCTCAATGCAGGGGGTTTTGGAAAACTAATTTTTGAAAATACTATTTTGCCAAATTATTTTTTTAAGAAATTATTTTTATGTCCTATACACATGGCGTGATCATTGGTTCGAGGGTTTGGAGAAAGGAGATGAAGTATAGGAGTTGGAGGATTTATTTGTTTTTCGAGCACTTGCAAACAACAGACAAAATCCAATCAAGGCAAGGTCCAAAATACTCAAAAGTTTTTGTCAAACCACATTTTATCATGATTTATTAGCTTAAGTGTTGTGGCATGAAAATTAGGGTGTGACAGCGGCAGGACTGCATCTTGTAAGTTTTCTTCTCTCTCACGCACCTAGATCTGTTCTAGGTTTGCAAGTTCTTCAGTGTTCTTCACCTGTTCGCCATGGATCATCTTGTAGATCTTATCCGCAACTTCTTTTGATCCAAAGAAGAGATATAACTCGCATGGTAGTTGGTTGGCATTCATTTTTGATATCAGTAGATCCCTTTTACCTGTATAGATGCTTCCTTATAGTCGACGAACTCATCTATACTAGGTTTTTAGGTCTAGAATATTTTCCTTTTTGAAAGAGCCTTTTGATCCAAAATGATAATGATATCTTGGTGAAAATTGTTTATGCCAACACTTAACTGAATCTGCTTTTCAAAAAAATCTGTTGTCATGGCGGCTTAACACTCTGGCTTTCTTTTCCCTATATATCATTAGCACTTAGTTAAGCCGTCGTTACTTGTCTTATAATTTCAACCTTTAACTATTAATTGACCCGGCACCTTATTTTTCCTTTTCCAGTCCCTTGTTCACCATGTGATAAAAGACACCCACCATCTGCAATTGGGTTCCCTCAACCATAACTGAGGAGCTTCTGAAGTGATCGTCTTTACTGATCACATGAACCGGGGCTTCTCACCGCCCGGCTCAAAAATTTTCAGAGAAGTTCTTCACTTTTTCAAACTCCATCCTCAGGATATTGGACCCAGTTCCATATCCAATATTTGTAACTTCCAAGTTCTTTGTGAGGTATATCTTCAGCAAGAGCCAACTATGGAACTATTAAGAGAGTACTTCTATCTGAACCAGCAAAACGAGTGCACCAATGGCCTCACTTTAGAACTTGGAGGCATCTCGATTCAGCGCCGGCAGGGTGCAGTTTTTCCTCTCATAGTTTTACCAAGTCACCCAATGGACTGGAACTAAACTTGATTTTACTGTCAGGACGTCTCGCCCGCCAATGAGAAGCCACTGCCGGGTTACCGCCCCGATCGTCTTGACACCAACTTTGCCCTGCCAAATAAACTTACTGTTGCCGAACGCAAAAAACTGATTCCATCTATCAGGAGAATCAATGGTTTGTTGGGGAACGGTTTAACCGGAGTCGATCTTACCCGCTGCTGGGTCTCATGGCGGATTATTCCATTAAGCCATTGTTCCAAGTTGATGTATGAATATGGAGGAGACCCGGATGACTCTCTCCGTCATACCCCGATTCAGCTAACCGAAGAAGATGTTGTCACGATGTGAAATGGACTGGTGAATGCGAAGTACGAAGAATGCAATGTTGTTGCATTAAATCCTTTCTGTAAATTTAACCCGGCACCAGAAGTAAGAGCATTCTGATCTTTTTCCTTTATATTTTGTCCAGCCGTATTATTTATCACTGATCCTTCCTTTTGTCTTTGTAGGCCAACTCTGACTTTTGGAAGGAAAATACGATCATGAAGCTGCCAAGAAGGAGAAGCTTGCCGCCATAAACGCCAAGAAATCAACCTGGAGAACAAAGAAGAAAAAGAAAACCACCATTGAAGATTTGATGAAGCTTGATGACTCGTCTGACTCGGAGGTAGCCCTTGATTCACTTCACCAACTTTTTAACAATCTTATTGACACTGATCCTTACCAGGATGACACAGGGACTAGTCAAGCCGGGGAAGCAGAGGTAACTATCATTTCCTCTGACTTAGAGCCCTTACCAAGACACAAAGTTCGACGAGTGATCCATAAAGTAAGGTTTTCTAACCCCTTAGCTCACTTGGATCCCAACTTTCATTTGAAAAAGCAGCAGGATGAAAGCCGTCGTGAAGTTGAGATTGAAGATGAGCCGACTGTCGTCCCTGAACAGACCCCTCGGAAGCGTCCGAACGAGGTTTACTTATTACTGTCCTTACCTTTGTTTTAATGAATCCTGCTCCATGCATTTCCTTTAACTCCTTTCATTTACCTTTTCAGGAGGTGTCTCGTTCCTCGGGCGACTCATCACAAACACAATTTCCGGCTTTCAAGACTGCTCCTGGGTAATTAAAAATCCTCTTTTCTTTCGAGTTTGATAAATTGTTAACTTAATGTTGACTATCCTGCAACATTTTTCTTTAGTGGTCAGGCTAAGTCCAAGAAAGCGAAGGCAACAAAACCAGTGGAAGACCCGCCAGTACTGGCATCTGAGCCGGCTAGGCCACCTTCTCCATTAACTGTCGCGCCAGAAGACCCGCCTATTATCCATGAAGCAAATGCTCCAGAGCCATCCCTTGTCAAGACCACTATTAACCCTTTTGCAGCTGGTCCATCAAGCTCAACCGACCCACCGTCTCCCCGTGTTCAAGATGTTCAAATTACTGGGAGCCGGTTTGTTGAGCTGGGGAACCCGACGGTATTGGCATGGTGCACAGCTAAGTAAGAAGCTTGGGAGAGGCTGAAGATTCGTCTTGATGTTGCCAACTATGACCGTCTTAATGCCAGTGATATCTTATCCGGCTATCTCAGTCATGTACACTCCAGTCGTGATTCTGAGATTGAGATGGTCAAGCAGCTTCAATTGAAGTATGAGGTATGTTGTTTCCGGTTTACCAATATTCCTTCAGCCCCCAAGTCTGTAGATTATGAGAGGAACGGAATAACCTATAGACTTGAAATATAGGCCAAGACCTTTACTTCTGAATCTTTGCCTGATATTGGTAGAACAAGACTTCACCCATAGTCCCCAAGGACCGGTTTATTTAATCATTAATGAATCGGTACTTTAGAATTGAACACCATCTGTAAAGTACTTAACATTCCGGTTTATCTATGATAACCTTGCTGAACTGCGTAATTAGCCCCCAAGTGCCAAGTGCTGTTACTTTGTAAAGGACTTGGGACTTCTAATATGCTGGTGATAACCCACAAGTATAGGGGATCAATTGTAGACTCTTTCGATAAGTAAGAGTGTCGAACCCAACGAGGAGCTAAAGGTCGAACAAATATTCCCTCAAGTTCTATCGACCACCGATACAAATCTACGCACGCTTGACGTTCGCTTTACCTAGAACAACTATGAAACTAGAAGTACTTTGTAGGTGTTTTCAGAAAGGCTTGCAAGAAAGTAAAGAGCACGAAAATAAAACTAGGGGTTGTTGTAAGTAAAGAAGCAACTAAAGTAAATATGGCGTGTGTGGAAAAGTGATAGTAGGTGTGGCGAAATTGTCCCTTAAGCAATTGACTACTTTACTAGACCGATAGCAAGTATTATGTGGGAGAGGCCACAGCTAGCATGTCATCCCTGACTTGGAATTCTATGCACTTATATTGGAACTATTAGCAACCATCCGCAACTCCTAATGTTCATTAAGGTAAAACCCAACCATAGCATTAAGATATATTGGTCCCCCTTTAATCCCGTATGCATCAATTTCTATGCTAGGTTGAAGCTTCTGTCACTCTTGCCCTCCAATACATAGTCCTATCAACATACAACTAGACCTAGGGTGTGATCCACGCGCGTAATCATATGATGGGCACCAAAGGACAGCAACATAACCACAAGCAAATTAAATCAATCATAGCAATTCATCAACCACCGATAGGACAACGGAAATCTACTCAGACATCATAGGATGGCAACACATCATTGGATAATAATATTAAGCATAAAGCACCATGTTCAAGTAGAGGGTACAGCGGGTTGCGGGAGAGTGGACCACTGTAGATATAGGGGGGAATGTGATGGAGATGTTGGTGAAGATGGCGGAGGTGTTGGTGTAGATCGCGGTGATGATGATGGCCACCGGTGGCACTCCGGTGCCACCGGAAGCGAGGGGGAGAGAGCCCCCCTCCTTCTTCTTCTTCCTTGACCTCCTCCTTAGATGGGAGAAGGGTTTCCCCTCGGGTCCATGGCCTCCATGGCACGGGAGGGGCGAGAGCCCCTTCGAGATTGGATCTGTCTCTCTGTCTCTCTCTGTTTCTGCGTTCTCAGATTCTTCCCTTTCACCGTTTCTTATATTCACGGAGATCCGTAACTCCGATTGGGCTGAAATTTTGACACAATATCTACCCGGAAAATAGCTTTCTTGCGGCGAAAGAAGGGCACCAACTGCCTTACAGGGTGGCCACGAGGGTCAGGGGCGCGCTTGACACCCTAGGGTGCGCCCCCTACCTCGTGGGCCCCTCGAGCATCAGCTCGCGTGGATTCTTCTTCCCAAAAATCACATATATTCCAAAAAAAATCTCCGCCAGTTTTTATTCCGTTTGGACTCCGTTTGATATGGATATTCTGCGAAACAAAAAACATGCAAAAAACAGGAACTGGCACTGGGCACTGGATCAATATGTTAGTCCCAAAAATATTATAAAAAGTTGCCAAAAGTATATGAAAGTTGAATAATATTGGCATGGAACAATCAAAAATTATAGATACGATGGAGACGTATCAGCATCCCCAAGCTTAATTCCTGCTCGCCCTCGAGTAGGTAAATGATAAAAAAGATATTTTTGATGTGGAATGCTACCTAGCATAATCTTGATCACATATCTAATCATGGCATGAATATTAAGACACGAGTGATTCAAAGCAATAGTCCATCCTTTGACATTAAGACAATAATACTTCAAGCGTACTAATAAAGCAATCATGTATTTTCAAAATAACACGGCCAAAGAAATTATCCCTACAAAATCATATAGTCTGGCTATGCTCCATGTTCACCACACAAAATATTCAAATCATGCATGACCCCGATGACAAGCCAAGCAATTGTTTCATACTTTTGACGTTCTCAAACCTTTTCAACTTTCACGCAATACATGAGCGTGAGCCATGGACATAGCACTATCGGTGGAATAGAATATGATGGTGGAGGAGACAAAAAGGAGAAGATAGTCTCACATCAACTAGGCGTATCAATGGGCTATGGAGATGCCCATTAATAGATATCAATGTGAGTGAGTAGGGATTGCCATGCAACGGATGCACTAGAGCTATAAGTGTATGAAAGCTCTAACTGAAACTAAGTGGGTGTGCATCCAACTTGCTTGCTCATGAAGACCTCGGGCATTTGAGGAAGCCCATCATCGGAATATACAAGCCAAGTTCTATAATGAAAATTCCCACTAGTATATGAAAGTCATAACTCAAGAGACTCTATATATGAAGAACATGGTGCTATTTTGAAGTACAAGTGTGGAAAAGGATAGTAGCACTGCCCCTTCTCTCTTTTTCTCTCATTTTTTTGTTTTTTTATTTTTTTATTTTTTATTTTTTTGGTGGGCTTCTTTGGCCTTTTTTTATTTGAGCTTCTTTGGCCTCTTTTATATTTTTGTAAAGTCCGGAGTCTCATCCCGACTTATGGGGGAATCATAGTCTCCATCATCCTTTCCTCACTGGGGCAATGCTCTAATAATGATGATCATCACACTTTTATTTACTTACAACTCGATATTACAACTCAATGTCTAGAACAAAGTATGACTCTATATGAATGCCTCCGGGGGTGTACCGGGATGTGCAATGATCTAGTGTAGCAATGACATCAAAAAATGGACAAGCCATGAAAACATCATGCTAGCTATCTTACGATCGTGCAAAGCAATATGACAATGAATGCTCAAGTCATGTATATGATGATGATGAAAGTTGAATGGCAATATATCTCAGAATGGCTATGGAAATGCCATGATAGGTAGGTCTGGTGGCTGTTTGGAGGAAGGTATATGGTGGGTTTATGGTACCGGCGAAAGTTGCGCGGTACTAGAGAGGCTAGCAATGATGGAAGGGTGAGAGTGCATATAATCCATGGACTCAACATTAGTCATAAAGAACTCACATAGTTATTGCAAAAATCTATTAGTCATCGAAACAAAGTACTATGCGCATGCTCCTAGGGGGATATATTTGTAGGAAAATACCATCGCTCGTCCCCGACCGCCACTCATAAGGAAGACAATCAATAAATAAATCATGCTCCGACTTTGTTACATAACAGTTCACCATACATGCATGCTACGGGAATCACAAAGTTCAACACAAGTATTTCTACAATCCACAACTACCCACTAGCATCACTCTAATATCACCATCTTTATATCGCAAAAGTATTACAAGGAATCAAACATATCATATTCAGCGATCTACAAGTTTATGTAGGATTTTATGACTAACCTTGTGAATGACCAGTTCGTGTCATCTCTCTAAATAGATATAAGTGAAGCAAGAGAGTTTAATTCTTTCTACAAAAGATATTCCCGTGCTCTAACAAATATAAGTGAAGCAAAAGAGCATTCTACAAATGGCGGTTGTCTATGTAAAGAGAGACATGCAATCCAAACTTCAAATGATATAAGTGGAGCACATGAAGCATTCTATAAAGCCATACTCAAAAGATATAAGTGAAGTGCAATGAGCATTCTATAAATAAACCAAGGACTATCTCATACCAGCATGGTGCACAAAAAGAAAAAGAAAAACCTAAATGAAAAAGACGCTCCAAGACTTGCACATATCGCATGAATGAAACGAATCCGAAAACATACCGATATTTGTTGAAGAAAGAGGGGATGCCTCCCCAGCATCCCCAAGCTTAGACGCTTGAGTATCCTTGAATATTTACTTGGGGTGCCTCGGGCATCCCCAAGCTTGAGCTCTTGCCTCTCTTCCTTCTTCTCACATCGAGACCTTCTCAATCATCGAACACTTCATCCACACAAAACTGCAACAGAAAACTCGGTAAGATCCGTTAGTATAATAAAGCAAATCACTACTCTAAGTACTGTTGCAAACCAATTCATATTTTGTTTTTGCATTGTGTCTACTGTAATATAACTTTTTCATGGCTTAATCCACTGATATAAATTGTTAGTTTCATCAAAACAAGAAAACTATGCATCAAAAACAGAATCTGTCTAAAACAAAACAGTCTGTAATAATCTGAACATTCAGCATACTTCTTATACTTGAAAAATTCTGCCAACATTATGAAAAATAAAAAATTTATACAGAAAGACAGTGCAAAAAGAATCAGAACCATTTTACGTTCCAGCTAAAAATGTAAAATCGTGCACTACAGCCAAAGTTTCTGTCCTGCACCGTACAAACCATCAAGCAAATGTAAATATCCTAAAGGCAAACCTTGGCACATTATTTTTATAATACAATGGAATTGTACAAGGGGATAATTATTTTTATTGAAAATTTTATGGAATCAAGATTCACAAAGTTGCTGTGAGCATGAACAAAGTTCAAGGAGCTCTCCCACTGCAACAGTGCTTGTCTTTCTCACTTTCACTTTCCTTTTAGAAAAAGTTTTGGGTTCCCCTCTTTATTTTTGTTGTTTTTAAACTATATGGAAGCACTCAACAGAAATAAATGACTCTCTAAAACTTCCGGTTGTCTCCCTGGCAGCGCTTTCTTTAAAGCCATTAAGCTAGGCATATAGTGCTCAAGTAATGAATCCACCCGGATCCCAAGGTATATCAAAGCCAATTTTAATTAACAATGATTTGCAATTTAGTAGTGAGCACAAAGCAACATATATCAAGCAATGACGAAGTCTAACTCTCTTCCTATGCATCGGCATGTCATAAAAGAACAATTCATGCACACCTAGTAAAGGCCAATGCATAGTATAAATAGTTTCTTGCAATTTTATCATGTTGGAAACATAGAGAGGTGGAGATATTGTTCCTCTCTCATAATAATTGCAAGTAGGAGCAGCAAGAACATGCATATTATATTTATCGAAATCATCATGTGCAACGGTAAAAGGCAACCCATCAATATAATCCTTAATAAGTGCAAACTTCTCCGATATAGTATAATCGGGAGAATTCAAAAAGATAATAGGACTATCATGAGTGGGTGCAATAGCAACAATTTCATGTTTAACATAAGGAACTATAGCAAGTTCATCTCCATAAGCATAATTCATATTGGCATCTTGCCACAAGCATAGCAAGCATCATAAAAAAGGGATATTTCAAAAGAATCATAGGGATCATAACAGTCATCATAGCAATCATCCTTCGGTAAGCACGAAGGGGAATTAAAGAATGTATGAGTTGAAGAGTTACTCCCATTAGAAGGTGGGGACGGGTGATCAATCCGCTCTTCCTCCTTTTGCTCTTCGCTCTCCTCCTCATCTTTTTCATCCAATGAGCTCACTGTTTCATCAATTTCTTCTTCCATAGATTCCTGCAAAAATATTAGTCTCTTCTTGGAAAGCGGAGACTTTCTTAATAAGTGCATTAATTTCATAATTGTATTCATAATTCTCATAGCAATATTTGAGGATAGCTAAATTTTCAGATCTATAACAAGCATCATCAATATCATCAAACTCTTTAAACATAGATTCAATTTCATAAGCACCCATAAAAGCAATCATAGTATAATCATATTTCATCAAACTCTTCTATTTGTTCCACATCATAGTAATCATATATACCTCTAGCAGAAGAAGCCAAGGTTTTATTATCATTAAATTTGCACGAAAAGGGGAGGTGTGGAGAATTCATCCTAGAGCAACAAGTATAATCATATTCCGAGCACAGTTGTCTAGCATACCACTTCAATATATAAATTTGATCCCATAATAGTTTCCCTTTTTGTGTCAAGCGATAATCCCTAAAGTATTCACATTGATCCAATGTTACTCCCATTACATAATTGAATGGGGTTTTCTCAGGATTATTAAAGTAGTACATAATATCTTTCACATAACCAGCATCGAGGGTTGTGGAGGTTCCCCATCTCCATGAGTAGCAAGTACACCTAATTTTTTTGGTATCTCGTGTTCCATATCCATAACTAAAGATAAAGAACAACTAAGAACAGCAAATAAAAATTACTTAGTGATAAGGCAAACAAGCACACACGAGAATATTCACCCCACGCTATTGCTCCCAGGCAACGGCGCCAGAAAAAGGTCTTGATAACCCACAAGTATAGGGGATCAATTGTAACCTCTTTTGATAAGTAAGAGTGTCGAACCCAACGAGGAGCTAAAGGTAGAACAAATATTCCCTCAAGTTCTATCGACCACCGATACAACTCTACGCACGCTTGACGTTCGCTTTACCGAGAACAAGTATGAAACTAGAAGTACTTTGTAGGTGTTTTCGGAAAGGCTTGCGAGAAAGTAAAGAGCACGAAAATAAAACTAGGGGCTGTGTTGTAAGTAAAGAAGCAACTAAAGTAAATATGGCGAGTGTGGAAAAGTGATGGTAGGTGTGGCGAAATTGTCCCTTAAGCAATTGACTACTTTACTAGACCGATAGCAAGTATTATGTGGGAGAGGCCACTGCTTGCATGTCATCCCTGACTTGGAATTCTATGCACTTATGATTGGAACTATTAGCAAGCATCCGCAACTACTAATGTTCATTAAGGTAAAACCCAACCATAGCATTAAGATATATTGGTCCCCCTTCAATCCCGTATGCATCAATTTCTATGCTAGGTTGAAGCTTCTGTCACTCTTGCCCTCCAATACATAGTCCTATCAACATACAACAATCCCTAGGGTGTGATCCACGCGCGCAATCATATGATGGGCACCAAAGGACAGCAACATAACCACAAGCAAATTAAATCAATCATAGCAATTCATCAACCACCGATAGGACAATGAAAATCTACTCAGACATCATAGGATGGCAACACATCATTGGATAATAATATGAAGCATAAAGCACCATGTTCAAGTAGAGGGTACAGCGGGTTGCGGGAGAGTGGACCGCTGTAGATAGAGGGGGGAAGGTGATGGAGATGTTGGTGAAGATGGCAGAGGTATTGGTGTAGATCGCGGTGATGATGATGGCCCCCGGTGGCACTCCGGTGCCACCGGAAGCGAGGGGGAGAGAGCCCCCCTCCTTCTTCTTCTTCGTCGACCTCCTCCCTAGATGGGAGAAGGGTTTCCCCTCTGGTCCATGGCCTCCATGGCACGGGAGGGGTGAGAGCCCCTCCGAGATTGGATCTGTCTCTCTGTTTCTGCGTTCTCAGATTCTTCCCTTTCACCGTTTCTTATATTCCTGGAGATCCATAACTCCGAGTGGGCTGAAATTTTGACACGATCTCTATCCCAAAATTAGCTTTCTTGCGGTGAAAGAAGGGCACCAACCGTCTTACGGGGTGGCTACGAGGGTCAGGGGCGCGCCTGGCACCCTTGGGCGCGCCCCCTACCTCGTGGGCCCCTCGAGCATCATCTCACGTGGATTCTTCTTCCCAAAAATCACATATATTCCAAAAAAAATCTCTGTCAGTTTTTATTCCGTTTGGACTCCGTTTGATATGGATATTATGCGAAACAAAAAACATGCAACAAACAGGAAATGGCACTAGGCACTGGATCAATATGTTAGTCCCAAAAATAGTATAAAAAGTTGCCAAAAGTATATGAAAGTTGAATAATGTTGGCATGGAACAATCAAAAATTATAGATACAACGGAGACGTATCAGCTGGTAGAGTCGCAATAATTTGATTTGGCATACATTAGCCCCCAAGTGCCAAGTGGTTTATTCGTAAAGTACTTGGGACTTTGAATTTTGAATTTGGATACTGGAATTTAAAACCAAATCTTGACTTATCTGAATGTTTCACAGCATGCATTATCTGAACTGAACTCCCAATTGACTGACGCAAAGACCCGGCTAGCAAGCCAGGAGTTAGAAATCAAATCTTCCACCTCCAAATTGCAAATGAGCCTTTTTGAAACGGAGACTTTGAAGACCAGCTTTGCTGCTAAAGAGAAAACTTGGGAAAAATGAGAAAACACTCTTGACCCGCCGAGCTGAAACAGCCGAAACAACTCTGAAAGAAATTTCAACAGAGCTGAACAATTTGAAGGGCCGGGTGTCTTAGATGATTGCTCCTATCTTTGGTAAGCTATCTGAATTGATCTTGAATATAATTTTTGTCAAACCGCAATATGATCCGCCAACTGACTCTGTTAAAAATATACACAGGTCCGCGAAGCAAAAATCTGAGCCAAGACCCGTTGATTAAACTGAAGGCAGTATACGCCTTGGTTGAACAATTGTACATTGGTACACAACGGGCTCTGGCCGCTATCTCTCCGGTAAATCAAGGACCCAACCGGCTTAGCAATGTCCTGAAGAAGCTATCCATCCTTCCTGCTATATTCCAAGAGGTAAAACGCTCCTGTGCGCGAGCTGGTGCACTGACTGCCCTAAGCCGCTCCAAAGCTTGGGTGCCAGACCTAGACCCGGCGGACGTTGCAAGGGGCTATCCTACCATGAAGGAGGACGGGTCTCCTTTTGACCAAGATGACTTTATAGCCTGCGTTGAAGTCCGGCCTCAGGTGACTAGCCTTGGAGATGACACCAACGTGGACAAATACCAACTGGGTTTTGATAGTGCAAATAAGAAGATGGCCACTCCTTCATACAAAGTTGCTGATCTGATCCCACCTATGAGAGAAGATACATTGGCCTCGGAAATTGACCCGGTCGGCCTGATTGACGACGAAGCTGAATTTGTCGCCATGAACGGCTTTGATTGGTCAAAATCCAACTTCCAGCAGACTCAAGATGATGAACCGGCGAGGGAAGGACAGTGATCATCTTCACGGGCTTATAAAGCCTTGTAATAGCTTAGCCGTTTAAAACACCGCATGTTTGCTTATGCCATCGTGCATAAAACACTTCTACGTGAATCTGTGCTTCGAGATGCCAATGTTTAATGCTTTCTTATGCATCGTTTAATGTTTGTCTCTGCAATGATTGAACTCTATTCCTTTGAACACAAGGAAAAAACGTGGCAAGGCGGTTTAGAACCAACTAGGCTTAAACACCTAATTTACAGCCCATATCTCCACCTTGTCCTTGCTGATCCTTAGATCGCCGGTTTAAATAACCCGGGTGATGAATTTGATAATTCAATATGTATAAAAAGTTAATACTCCTTGAATACTCAATGATCATCATATCTTAATAGCTCATACCTTTGGATCCTTGAACCACCGGGTTGAATAACCCGGGCGGCTGTGTTGTTCAATAATTGAGCCGACGAAGAAAACCAGGCTATCTCATTTGTAATATTGAAACAACAAAAACTCAAAGGCAAGCAACAGCTAACAAACATAATTTTAACTCTGTATTCGAAAGGTTGGGGGTTTCTGATTCGAATACGATCAGTAACCCGGACCAAAGGGGTTATGCTAAGGTTCGAACACGACCATATAGCCCCCAGTGGTTTTGGTGTTGCGTCGATCAAGAGGGTACCGACAGCTATGTTCTCTTTGGTTTGAATACGACCTATGTTTGAACAGGAAGCCCCCAAATGACCTTGAGAGGTTTTTAACGACCCTGATTCAAATATGATCCAAGTCGGCTCAAAAGGGGTTAAGCTATGATTCGGATACGATCAAGAAGCCCCCAAGTGAGTTTGGCCTTGAGCCGATCAAGAGGGTTATGACAGCTATGCTCTCTTTGGTTCGAATATGACCTATGTTTAAACAGGAAGCCCCCAAGTGACCATGATATTTACAGCTAGATTCGAATACGATCATAAGCCGGACTAAAAAAGGTTAAACTTGATTCAAATATGATCAGCTCCTTAATAGTCATTTACTAATAAAGAATAATAAAGATGCATAGTCTTTGAAAAGAAAAGAGACCGATGGTGTTACTTTATTGCTTATCATAGTATGTACAATGTGAACGTATGTACATGATGAGAGCCGGTGGCGCAGGTGTAATATGGCCGAAGTTGAGCAATGTTCCACGGCTGGCGGGTCTCCTCTTCCGGCTTACGTGAGTTTGCATGCTCTCGAACGTCAATGAGGTAGTAAGACCCATTGTTTAAATTTTTACTGACCACAAAGGATCCTTCCCAAGGTGGGGATAACTTGTGTGCATCTGAAAGATCTTGGACGAGCTGGAGCACCAAGTCACCTTCCTGAAAAGTCCTGGACTTAACCCGGCGGCTGTGATAATGACGCAGGTCCTGTTGATAAATTGCTACCCGTGCTGCTGCTAAGTCTCTTTCTTCATCAAACAAGTCATGCACATCGTGTCTGGCCTTTTCATTATTAGCTTCAACATAAGCCGTCACACGGGGCGAGTCATGACGGATGTCACTAGGCAACACTGCTTCTGCTCCATAAGCCATGAAGAAGGGTGTGTAACCCGTAGACCTGTTGGGTGTAGTATTGATACTCCATAAGACTAAAGGCAACTCCTCTACCCAACAACCCGGCGTTCGCTGTAAAGAAACCATAAGCCGGGGTTTTAGCCCTTTCAGAATTACCTGATTGGCTCTCTCCGCTTGGCCATTGGATTGAGGATGAGCTACGGAAGAAACATCAAGCCAGATGTGCTCTCGCTGACAAATTTCTTCCATAGTCCCTTGGTATAGATTTGTGCCACTGTCTGTGATAATACTGTGTGGAAAACCGAAACGGAAGATTACTTTTTTCATGAACTGAATAGACGTGGCCGCATCGCACTTACTCACAGGCTCCGCCTCAACCCATTTGGTGAACTTATCAACAGCCACTAAGAGAAGCGTCTTTTTATCCTTAGACCTTTTGAAAGGTCCCACCATGTCGAGCCCCCAAACTGCAAACGGCCAAGTGATTGAAATCATCCGGAGCTCTTGAGCCGGCACATGCGCTCGTCGTGCGAATTTCTGACATCCATCACATATACTAACCAGATCTTCTGCATCAGCGTGAGCCATCAACCAGTAAAAACCATGACGAAACGCCTTGGCCATTAAAGATTTTTACCCGGTGTGATGACCACAATCACCTTCATGGATCTCACAAAGGATTTCTTGACCTTCTTCAGGGGAAACACACCGTTGAAACGCTCCGGAAACACTGTGATGAAATAATTCTCCATCCGAAATCGTCATGGACTTAGACCGCCTATTCGTTGTTCTTCTATTTTGAATAATGTATCCCAAAGGAGCGGAGCTAACCACAGTGATTGGATGTCCCTGAAAGTAATGTTTAAGCTTCTGGCTTTCCATGAACACCCCATAAACAAGCTTCTGCCAATGTGGATATCGTTGCTTAGACTCAATTAGCACTTCACTGACATAATAAACCGGCCGCTGAACCAGATGCTCTCTGCCAGCCTCCTTGCGTTCTACCACCATAGCCACACTAACAGCCCGTGAGTTGGCAGCCACGTATAACAATAGCGGCTCTTTCTCAATTGGAGCAGCTAGGACCGGCGGCTCAGCTAGCTGTGCCATCAGATCCTCAAAAGCGGCGTTCGCAGCATCACTCCAAACAAAAACATCCATTTTCTTCATCAATTGATACAGAGGCATATCCTTTTCCCCTAACCAGCTTATGAACCGGCTCAAAGCAGCCACGCGACTCGCCAGCCATTGAACATCATTGACACAAGGTTGGTTTGGCTAGAGATGTGATTGCCTTGATTTTCTCTGGGTTAGCTTCAATACCTCGGTTAGACACCAGAAAACCCAAGAGCTTGCCGGCTGGCACTCCAAAAACACACTTGGGCGGGTTAATCATCATCTTGTAAACCCGAAGATTATCAAAAGTCTCTTTCAGGTCTGTGACCAAGGTTTCTTCTTCCCTGGATTTCACCACTATATCATCCACATAGGCATGAACATTGCACCCAATTTGATTGTCAAGACAATTCTGCACACACCGCTGGTAAGTCGCCTGGGCACTCTTAAGCCCAAAAGGCATAGACACATAGCAGAAAGCCCCAAAAGGAGTTATAAATGATGTCTTCTCTTGGTCCTTGACTGCCATCTTAATCTGATGATAACCGGAGTAAGCATCTAAGAAACTCAACCGTGCGCAACCCGCCGTAGCATCAATGATCTGATCAATACAGGGAAGAGCAAAAGGATCAGCCGGACAAGCCTTGTGTAAATCAGTGTAATCCACACACATACGCCAGGTGCCATTCTTTTTTAGCACGAGCACCGGGTTAGCTAACCATTCCGGGTGAAGGACCTCCACAATGAACCCGGCCGCCAACAGCCGGGCCACCTCTTCTCCGATGGCCTTGCACCTTTCTTCATTGAACCGCCGAAGAAACTGTCTGACAGGTTTGAACTTTGAATCGGTATTAAGAGTGTGCTCAGCGAGTTCCCTCGGGACACCCGTCATGTCTGAAGGTTTCCATTCAAAGATGTCCCGGTTCTCACGGATGAACTCGATGAGCTGCTTTCCTATTTGGGATCCAAGTCCGCGCTGTGATGAACTGTTTGGATGAATCGCCAGGCACAAAGTCAACCATCTTAGTATCATCAGCCGATTTGAACTTTAACTCCGGCTCATGCTCTGCTGTTGGTTTCTTTAATGACGTCATGTCCGCCGGGTCAACATGATCCTTGTAGAATTTCAACTCCTCCGTTGCACAAACACATTCAGCATAGGCAGCATCCCCCTCTTCACATTCCAAGGCTATCTTCCGGCTCCCATGGACTGTAATGGTGCCCTTCTGACCCGGCATCTTGAGCTGCAAATATACGTAACACGGCTGAGCCATGAACTTGGCATAAGCCGGCCGGCCAAACAGAGCATGATATGGGCTTTTGATCTTAACTACTTCAAAGGTTAATTTTTCTGCCCTGGAGTCATACACATCCCCAAAGGCTACCTCCAGCTCGATCTTACCAATAGGGTATGTCGACTTACCAGGTACCACACCATGAAAAACAGTGTTGGATTGTTTAAGATTTTTATCCGTCAATCCCATCCGGCGGAACGTCTCATTGTAAAGGATGTTGATGCTGCTGCCTCCATCCATGAGTACCTTAGTAAACTTGTACCCACCAACCTGAGGTGCCACTACCAAAGCCAAGTGACCCGGATTATCAACCCGGGGCAGGTGATCTTCTCTGCTCCACACAATAGGCTGCTCCGACCAACGTAGATAACGTGGAATTGCTGGTTCAACGGCATTGACGGCCCTCTTGTGGAGTTTCTGGTCTCTCTTACATAAACTGGTAGTAAAGACATGATACTGTCCGCTACTCAACTGCTTCAGGTTGCTCTGATAGCCGGATTGTTGCTGCTGTTGATTCCCTTGGCTGTGTTGCTGATTATATCCTCCCTGGTGACCAGGATGACCCTGACCATGAAAACCTCCTCTGCTTGAACCGGCACCCGGGCCCTGAGAGTCGCCTCCACCTGAGCCGCCACCCTGGCCGTGACCCCCATCAAATGCGTTTGAATTTTTAAATGCCTTCATGACCGTGCAATCCTTCCACAAGTGGGTGGTTGGCTTCTCCCGGGTTCCGTGTCTTGGACAAGGTTCATTCAACAACTGCTCAAGGGTGGGGCCTGACCCGCGCGATCGAGGGGGTTGTCTGCCCTTGTGCCGCTGATTACCACCCTGCGCATTAGTATTAGCAACAAACTCATCAGCCTTACGCCTATTACCTCCTTGATTTGCCGGGTTATCCTGGTGACCCTTGCCATTGCCATTCTTCTTTCCCTTTGTTGCTTTTTCTTCATCAGATGCCGGGTCTTTGGTGGTATCAGAATCGGCATACTTGCCAAGAGCCGCCATCAACGTTCCCATGTCATAACAGTCACGTTTAATCCGCCCCAACTTCTGCTTCAGAGGTTCAAAATGGCAATTTTCTCCAACATCAAAACTGATGTGCCGGCATCCATCTTATCAGATGAATGTATTATCTCCTTGACCCGGCGCACCCAATGGGTTGTAGATTCTCCATCCTCTTGCTTGCAATTAGTCAGGTCCACAATCGACATTGGCTGCTTACATGTGTCTTTAAAGTTCTGGATGAACCGTGCCTTCAACTCTGCCCATGAGCCGATGGAATTGGGTGGTAATCCTTTCAACCAGGTCCGAGCCGTTCCATCCAACATCATGGTAAAGTACTTGGCCATTGCAACATCACTAACCTCCAACAGCTCCATAGCCATCTCATAACTCTCAATCCAAGCCCCAGCTGTAAGTCAGCCGTGTAGTTAGGCACCTTACGAGGTCCCTTGAAATCCTTGGCTAACCGCTCATTGCGTATGGCCGGGACCAGGCAAGGTACGCCTCCCGTTCTTGTAGCCACTCCTGCCTCAACCGAGGTTGCTAGATAAGCCGGAAAGGTTTGTTGAGCCGCCTGCTCTGTTGCTATCTGAGCCGCCCATTCCGCCTCTTGACGAATCCTCTCCTGAACAGCCAAGTTAAGGGCTCCAGCCTGCACTGGCTCATGCCTATATGGCCGGTTGTGACATTGAGCATTACTTGACATCTCTGCAGATTCCATGTGCCTACTGTAACTCAGGCTCCAGCTTGGGCGAGGAGTTGAATGAATCTTGTCTCAACTGTAGGAGTATGCGTCCTGCTGGGCCAAAGCTGTGTGAAGTTGTTCTCTTACCCTTCGGGTTTCAATTGTTGCTGGCGAGTCGCCTTCCATCGGGAGAGCTGCCAAACGAGCCGACGCCGCAATGAGGTTCTCCATGGGGTTGGAGAAGTGACCCAGTGGTGTTGATATATAATGAGGAGGAGCTGTATTCATGCGCGGCGGCTCCATGGTGCGTGGCTGAACTCGTGCACCGGGCGTCGTGACCTGGTGTGCCTCTAGCGAGTTGCTCCCTCCAGCTCCGGGTGTATGGAACAGATTCGTCGGATCCAGTGTTAGAGGCAAACGCGACTGATTTTTCTGACGCCTCCTCCTCATGACTTTGTTTGGTGCATTAAGATCCACCGAGAGCTTGAAGGTTTCTGCTTGAAGCTGCTGAGCACAAGCATCCAGAGCTGCTCGTTCTGCTGCCATCGGGGTTTTTTTCCGCGGCCAGATTTTCCTTAGCTTGCACCATCTCCTCCCGCATGCATGCCACTTCCGCGTCATGCTAGGCTTTATCCGCCGGTTCTACTGCAGCGGTTAAGAGAGTCGTCAGTTTATCCATGAGGTCCATGAAACTTGAGCCAGGGGGCGGGCGGGGTCTCCTGACCCGGCAGCTGCCGACCCGGTGCCTGCTGCTATCGCTGCGGTGGAGTTCTGCCTGGGCTGCATCCCTGCCATGAAGACTCTGGCCCAATTCGGCCGCTCAAGGGGGTCCGGAATACTGCTACCCTCGGAACAGCCCCCGAGCATGTCGTCTTGCAGTTGGTACAACGAGTCCGTCTCACCCTGTTGATGATGCAGTATCAGAGCAGATGGCCGTCTCCCGGCCTTCCATCGATCCTTCGGAGTATTCACCGCCATGGATGCATCCTACGAAGGCATGCTTCACGACAGATTGAACACGGGCGGACCCGGCGCGCTGAGCCGTTTCGATGAGGTCGGTGTGGACATCTGGCTCAGGGCCTGACTCGCCGATCCGGCCGATGAAGACGTGAATCCCGCCGAAGGGGACCCGGTACCCGTACTCTATTGAGCCGGCCTCGGGGCCCTAGCCTTCGTCATCGGTGTAGATCTTACCGCGACGGCTCTTGGTCATCCGGCCCACAGCATATCCCTTGAGCCCTTCAAAGTTGCCCTTCAAGAACTCAAATCCACCGTGCGCTGGCCCCACGATGGGCGCCAACTGTCGTGGAATTGACACGGCAGATGTCCTAGAGCAAGGACTTAGTCATAGGGCCATCGCACTAGGAAGCTTAAAGGGGTTAATCGGGACAAAGGACACGAGAGAGTTTTATACTAGTTCGGCCCCTTACGATGAAGGTAAAAGCCTACGTCTAGTTGGGATTGGTATTGCTGAGGTTTCGACTTCCAAGAGGCTCAACTCACCGGCTTGGTTATCAACTTGGCTGTTTCTTGCCCTAAACCGTCACCGGGTCGTCTCCTTATATACACGGGTTGACGCCAAGTGGCCTACAGAGTCCTGGCCGGCTCATAATCATGTCCGGCTCAGTGACTTTCTTTACATGTCTTTCTGTACAAGTATTTCCATACATATGGCGGTTTACTTACAATATCGGGCCTCAAGCCGGCCCCAGGCCTTTGGGCCTTCTATAAGACTTAATAAACTACAAACTTGGATGTTTACTGAGCTTCTTGCATTACCCGCCATTGAAGCTGACCCGGTCCCTCCTGGGCGGGTCTCAACTGATAGTAATATCCCCAACAGAAGTACTCTTTGGATGCTCTTAGGCGACCACCAGTGCCTCCGCCGATATCACACTATGACCGCTGTATTAAAAAGACACTTGATGAAGCTCAGTGGTCAGGAAGTACTAGGAGTGTTGCAACACGAAGAGGGAAAGTATTTCCCAGCTCGGCGAACAGGAGAAGCAATCGTGCACCCCACTCAAGGTGTTTACCGATGTCACTAATCATCCGGGGCTAGCACTCGGTACCACTCTTGGTGATTACGTGAGCGTTGATGTATAGTTTGAAATGGTTGAGGTAGTAGAGCTCTTTAAATACGAACACGGGAAGCCTCTCGTCAAACCTGATCAGCTCCCGCAACTACCAACGATGATGCGAAGATTACATAACTAGTACTTGGAAACCTGCAACAAGGATGGGACGGATACGTCTCTGTCGTATCTACTTTTCTAAAAACTTTTGCCCTTGTTTTGGACTCTAACTTGCATGACTTGAGTGGAACTAACCTGGACTGACGTTGTTATTAGCAGAATTGCCAAGGTGTTATTTTTGTGCAAAAATAAAAGTTCTCGGAATGACCTGAAAATCAACGGAGATTATTTTTGGAATATGAAAAAAATACTGGAAGAAGAATCCACATCAGGGGGCCAACACCCTGTCCACGAGGGTGGGGGCGCACCCCTACCTCGTGGGCCCCCTGACGCTCCACCGACCTCAACTCCAACTCCATATATTCGTGTTTGGGGAGAAAAAAATTAGAGAGAAGTATTCATCGCGTTTTACGATACGGAGCCGCCGCCAAGCCCTAAACTCTCTCGGGAGGGCTGATCTGGAGTCCGTTCGGGGCTTCGGAGAGGGGAATCCGTCACCATCGTCATCATCAACCTTCCTCCATCACCAATTCCATGATGCTCACCGTCGTGCGTGAGTAGTTCCATCGTAGGCTTGCTGGACGATGATGGGTTGGATGAGATTTATCATGTAATCAAGTAAGTTTTGTTAGGGTTTGATCCCTAGTATCCACTATGTTCTGAGATTGATGTTGCTATGACTTTGCCATGCTTAATGCTTGTCCCTAGGGCTCGAGTGACATGATTTCAGATCTGAACCTATTATGTTTTCATGAATATATGTGAGTTCTTTATCCTATCTTGCAAGTCTATGGTCACCTACTATGTGTTATGATCCGGCAACCCCGAAGTGACAATAATCGGAACCACTCCCGGTGATGACCGCAGTTTGAGGAGTTCATGTATTCACTATGTGTTAATGCTTTGGTTTGGTACTCTATTAAAAGGAGGCCTTAATATCCCTTAGTTTCCAATAGGACCCCGCTGCCACGGGAGGGTAGGACAAACAATGTCATGCAAGTTCTTTTCCATAAGAACGTATGACTATATTCGGAATACATGCCTACATTACATTGATGAATTGGAGCTAGTTCTGTGTCACTCTATGTTATAATTGTTGCATGAAAAATCGCATCCGACATAATTCTCCATCACCGATCCATTGCCTACAAGCTTTCCATATATTGTTCTTCGCTTATTTAATTTTCCGTTGCTACTGTCACAATCACTACAAAACCCAAAAATATTACTTTTGCTACCGTTATCGCTACTATCATATTACTTTGCTACTAAACACTTTGCTGCAGATATTAAGTTTCTAGGTGTGGTTGAATTGATAACTCAGCTGCTAATACTTGAGAATATTCTTTGGCTCCTCTTGTGTCGAATCAATAAATTTGGGTTGAATACTCTATGCTCAAAAACTATTGCGATCCCCTATACTTGTGGGTTATGAAGACCATTTTCTGGCACCGTTGACGGGAGCATAGCTCTATTCTTTAAGTCACTTGGGATTTATATCTGCTTATCATTCTGAAGAACTTGAAAGATTAAAGAACCAAGATTTTCCCCTCAACTACGAGGGGAGGTAAGGAACTGCCATCTAGCACTGCACTTGATTCACCTTCTGTTTTGAGTAAACTTGCGACACCTACACATGCTATTGATTCTGATAGGTTGCATGTTATTTATGATGCCACTTCTTCTTTGCATGATACTTATGATGAAACTACTTCTATGCTTGATACTACTGTGCCACTAGGTGAATTTCTTGATGAAAAACTTGCTAGGGTTAGAGAGAATGAAATTATTGAATCTGATAATATTGATGAAAGTGATGATGAAGATTCTCCCCCTAGATATGAATTCCCTGTTCTTGCTGAGGGTTATGTTATGGATGAAGAAACTGCTAGAGACTTCTTAGCTTGCAATGATAGAAGTGATCTTAAGAAACCATTAGCTAAGCTGAAAGAAAAATCTCTGAATGCTAGAATGAAATATGATCCTGCCTATGCTACTTCACCTATCTTTATTACTGATTATGATTTCTCTGTTGATCCTGAGATAATTACTTTGGTTGAATCTGATCCTTTTTATGGCTATGAATCTGAAACTGTTGTGGCACATCTTACTAAATTAAATGATATAGCTACCCTATTTACTAATGATGAGAAAACTTGCTACTATTATATCCTTAAATTATTTCCGTTCTCATTAAAGGGTGATGCTAAGATATTGGTTAATTCTCTTGATCCTGGTTGTGTGCGTAGTCCCCAGGATATGATTTACTACTTCTCTGCTAAATATTTCCCCGCTCATAAGAAACAAGTTGCTTTAAGGGAAATATATAATTTTGTGCAAATTGAAGAAGAGAGTCTCCCACAAGCTTGGGGGAGGCTTCTCCAATTACTTAATTCTTTTCCTGATCATCCTCTCCAGAAAAACGAAATACTTGATATATTTTATAATGGACTAACCGATGCTTCCAGAGATTACCTGGATAGTTGTGGTGGTTGTGTTTTCAGGGAAAGAACTATTGATCAAGCTGAAATTCAATGAAAATAATTGGACACTTCCTGAACCAACTCCTAAGCCAACTCCGAAGAAAAGGGGTATTCTATTTGTCAGTCCCTAAGATATGCATGAGGCAAAGAAATCTATGAAAGAAAAAGGTAGAAAAGCTGAATATGTTAAGAATTTACCTCGTGTTGAAGAAATACATGGTCTTAATTCATCACCTATTGAAGAAACACACGGTCTTGATAACCCGACACATGTAGTAAAGGTAAACTCTCTCTATAGATATGATAAAGCTGAAATCCCTTCTCCTAAGTTTGCTAGCCAATGTTTACATGAATTTGATAACTTTATGGTTAAGCAAGAAGATTTTAATGCTTATTTTGGTAGACAACTTAAACGCAATGCTTATATGATTGAACACTTGAGTGATTATATGGCTAGTGTTAAAGGTGAACTTAGACTTATTAGTAAACATGCTTCTATGGTTACCACTCAAGTAGAACAAGTACTTAAAGCATAGAATGATTTTCTCAATGAATTGAATAGTAAGAATAATGACTTTGCTGTTAGAGTTGCAACTAGAGGAGGTAAAGTGACCCAGGAACCTTTCTATCCTGAGGGCCACCCTAAGAGAATTGAGCAGAATTCTTAGAGAAATAACATTGATGCACCTAGTCCTTCTAAGAAGAAGATAAAGAAAAATGATAGGACTTTGCATGCTTCTAGTGAACCTGTTATTGACACACCTGAGAATCCTAATGATATTTCTATTTCTGATACTGAAACACAATCTGGTAATGAACATGAACCTAGTGATAATGTTCATGATGATGTTTATGTTGATGCTCAACCTAGCAATAATAATGATGTAGAGATTGAACCTACTGTTGATCTTGATAACCCACAATCAAAGAATCAACGTTATGATAACAAAGACTTTGTTGCTAGGAAGCACGGTAAAGAAAGAGAACCATGGGTTCAGACACCCATGCCTTTTCCTCCTAAACCATCCAAGAAAAAGGATGATGAGGATTTTGAGCGCTTTGCTGAAATGATTAGACCTATCTTTTTGCGTATGTGTTTGACTGACATGCTTAAAATGAATCCTTATGCTAAATATATGAAAGATATAGATACTAATAAAAGAAAGATAGTGGAAGCTAAAATTTCCACCATGCTTGCTAATTATACTTTTAAGGGTGGAATACCAAAGAAACTTGGAGATCTAGGAGTACCAACTATACCTTGCTCCATTAAAAGAAATTATGTTAAAACTGCTTTATGTGATCTTGGAGCTGGTGTTAGTGTTATGCACATCTATTTATATTGTAGACTTTATTTGAATAAGTTGACACCTACTGAAATATCTTTGCAAATGGCTGATAAATCAACTGCTATACCTCTCGGTATTTGTGAGGATGTGCCTGTTGTGGTTGCAAACATTACTATTCTAACGAACATTGTTATTGTTGATATTTCCAAGGACGATAGTATGTCTATTATTCTTGGAAGACCCTTCTTGAATACTGTAGGGGCTGTTATTGATTGCACCGAAGGCAATGTCACTTTTCATGTTAATGGTAATGAGCATACAGTACACTTTCCGAGGAAACAACCCCAAGTCCACAACATCAATTCTATTGGAAAAATTTCAACAATCACTATTGGAGGTTTTGAATTCCCTCTTCCTACTGTAAAGAAGAAATATGATATTCTTATTGTTGGGGACATACATATCCCCGTTGAGGTAACATAGTGTTATTCGAAATTTCTCCGGTTCCATGTTATTCGGAATGAGTTTGTTAACAAGACTTGATCAAACTTGTTAGTGGATTCCTTTTTATGAGCATGATATGGATTAACTTAGAAGGCACAACCTTCTGTACCCTCTTTTTACTTTCTGTTATTTATATTAAGTAAAGCAAAAATAGTAAATTCTGCCAGTTTTCTGAATTATCCATGGAATAAAAAAATACCCCGAAAACAAAAGTTCTCCAAATGCACTGAAATTTGAATATGATTTTTTCAAGAATATTTGAGAATACCTGGCACCGAGAACACATCAGGGGGAGCCAGCACCTGGCCACGAGGGTCGAGGGCGCGCCCTACCACCCCTGGGCGCGCCCCCTGCCTCATGGGCCCCTGGTGCCCCCCTCCACTTATTCCAGCCACCACACACTCCTTCCTCCTCCCAAAAAAATCACCAACCAGCTCAAGCACGAGTTGTAGCTCATCTTGCTGCCATTTTCGATCTCCTAGCTCAAAGTTCCATTCACAAAACTGCTTTGGGGGATTGTTCTTTGGTATGTGACTCCTCCAATGGTCCAATTAGGTTTTGTTTTAGTGCTTTATTCATTGCAAATTTTTGCTGCATAGATGACCCTGTTCTTGAGCTTGCATGTCAAATTTATATGGTCCCAAGTAGTTCTAATGCATGATATAGTCTCTAGGCACTCGTGGGAGTAGTTGCTATCAATTTTGTTGAGTTTGGTTCACTTTTATTTTGTGTTACTACAATTTCAGAAATTTTCAAAAAATGACGAAGATATTTTTGAGGGGTTCTTCGAGCCGAACCTCGAAGGATAAGCAAAGTGAAGAAGACGACAGGCCCAAATATAATCTCCCTCGCACCGCGGAGGCCTCACCGACTTCCACCGCGGTCACCGTGAACAGCAAGTACCTTGTTCCGCCAGAGGCCATTCACGCCTATCGAGACCCCACACCAGCTACAGAGCCAGAGTTGGAACCACAATTTGATCCTCACCGGAAGTCTGTTTATCAGTGGAATCCGGAAGAGATCGCCAACCAGTGGCACCGGGAGGATTCTTCTCAGTACGACCCCAACTATAACTTTGGATATCTGCCAAGCCAGCCGTGGCCATAGACCAACTTAGGCCAAAAGCCTAATCTTGGGGGAGTACATATTTCTCATCGACATTACATTCATGTTCACACACTCATGCTAGTTGTCGGTGCTCATACTTTTTCATTGTATCATCCATGATAGTTTATTTCCTTTTTAGTTTTCTTCTTGTGTGTTTGAAAAACCTTAAGACAAACAAAAAAATTAGTTGTAGCTTTTAGCTAGTTTACTTTCCATGCCCATAGTAGTAGCAATTAAAAAGAAACCCAAAAAGATTTCTCGTTCTTCTTTTTGCTTGTTGGGAGATTTCCTGTGTAAATAATTTTGTTTCTTTTCTTTTTCCTTGGGGGTCAAGAGGAGAAGAAAATTATGAAAATGTTGAGTGGCTCTTATATGCATTATTGTTGATCTAACAAAGAGCCCATATTACCTTGTCTTCTCTCTTGAATTGAATGCTTGCAGATTCCAGCTTAGTCCAATGCACGTGCACTATTATTATTATCCACATCATTCGGTCGTGCAAGTGAAAGGCAATAATGATGATTATATGATGAACTTATTGAGATGAGAAAAGTTGGTATGAACTCGACCTCTCTTGTTTTTGTAAATATGATTAGTTCATCGTTCCTGATTCATCCTATTATGAAAGAAACATATTTGCAATTACAATTAGAGGTTGTAGTTGCTTATGCCATGCTTAATTAGCTAGGAGTTTATAATGGTTTACCTTTACCTTGAGTGCGAACATGCTATTAAAATGGTTGTGATGTGGTATGATAGGGTGGTATCCTCTTTTGAATGATTCAAGTGGCTTGACTTGGCACATGTTCACGCATGTAGTTGAAACAAAATCAACATAGCCTCTACGATATTTATGTTCATGGTGCATTATATCCTACTCATGCTTGCATTCGGTGTTGATTAATTTTAATGCATTTTCATGACTATTGTCGCTCTCTACCTGGTCGCTTCCCAGTCTTTTTCTAGCCTTCACTTGTACTAAGAGGGAATACTGCTTGTGCATTCAACTCCATAAACCCCATAGTTGTTCCATCTGAGTCCACCATACCTACCTATATACAGTATCTACCTGCCGTTCCAAGTAAATTTGTATGTGCCAAACTCTAAACCTTCAAATAAACATTCTGTTTTGTATGCTCGAATAGCTCATGTATCAACTAGGGTTGTCTGTGTCCTCCATGCTAGGCGGGTTATTCTCAAGAGGAGTGTACTTCGCTCCTCACTCACGAGAAAATGGCTAGTCACTGGGACTCTTGTTAGTTGGAGGCACTCGTTGTTTCGAGCAAGCCATGGATTGATGCTTGTTGGTGGAGGGGAGTATAAACTTTACCATTGTATTTGGGAACCGCCTATAATATGTGTAGCATGGAAGATATCGAGATCTCTCGGTTGTTATGTTGACAATGAAAGTATACCGCTCAAAATATTATTCATATCTATTTCAAAACCGAGCTTTGGCACCTCTACAAATCCCTGCTTCCCTCTGTGAAGGGCCTATCTATTTACTTTTATGTTGAGTCGTCATCCTCTTATTAAAAACGCCAGTTGGAGAGCACCGCTGTCATTTGCATCCATTACTGTTAGTTTACATTGAGTATGACTTGACTGGATCTCTTTTACCATGAATTACAATGTCTAGTCAGTCCTTGATCTTTAAAGGTGCTCTGCATTTATGTTTTGCGGTCTCAAAAATGGCTAGAGAGATACCATCTTGTTATATCATATCACGATTGTTTTGAGAAAGTGTTGTCATACGAGATTTATTATTATTGCTCGCTAGTTGATTATGCCATTGATATGAGTAAACATGAGACCTAAATGTTATTGCGAATGTGGTTAGTTTCCTAATCCTTGCTGAAAACTTGAATGCTGGCTTTACATATTTACCACAACAAGAGCAAACAGAGCTTGTAAAAGTTTTTCTTTATCACTTTCAGTTTATCAACTAAATTGCTTGAGGACAAGCAAAGGTTAAGCTTGGGGGAGTTGATACGTCTCCGTCGTATCTACTTTTCCAAACACTTTTTCCCTTGTTTTGGACTCTAACTTCCATGATTTGAATGGAACTAAACCGGACTGACGCTGTTTTCAGCAGAATTGCCATGCTGTTACTTTTGTGCAGAAATAAAAGTTCTTGGAATGACATGAAAATTAATGGAGATTATTTTTGGAATATATCAAAAATACTGGAAGAAGAATCCACGTCAGGGGCCCACACCCTGTCCATGAGGGTGGGGGCGCGCCTACCCCCTGGGCGCGCCCCCTGCCTCGTGGGCCCCCTAACGCTCCACCTACCTCAACTCCAACTCCATATATTCATGTTCGGGGACAAAAAAATCAGAGAGAAGGATTTGTCGTGTTTTACGATACGAAGCCGCCACCAAGTCCTAAACTCTCTCGGAAGGGCTGATCTGGAGTCCATTTGGGGCTCCGAAGAGGGGAATCCGCCGTAATTGTCATCATCAACCTTCCTCCATCACCGTTGTGCGTGAGTAATTCCATCGTAGGCTTGCTAGACGGTGATGGGTTGGATGAGATTTATCATGTAATCGAGTTAGTTTTGTTAGGGTTTGATCCCTAGTATCCACTATGTTCTGAGATTGATGTTGCTATGACTTTGCTATGCTTAATGCTTGTCACTAGGGCCTGAGTGCCATGATTTCAGATCTGAACCTATTATGTTTTCCTTAATATATGTGAGTTCCTGATCCTATCTTGAAGGTCTATAGTTACCTACTATGTGTTATGATCCGACAACCCCGAATTGACAATAATTGGGACCACTCCCGGTGATGGCCGTAGTTTGAGAAGTTCATGTATTCACTATGTGTTAATGCTTTGGTCCGGTGTTCTATTAAAAGGAGGCCTTAATATCCCTTAGTTTCTAATAGGACCCCACTGCCACGGGAGGGTAGGACAAAAGATGTCATGCAAGTTTTTTAACATAAGCACGTATGACTATATTTGGAATACATGCCCACATTACATTGATGAATTGGAGCTAGTTCTGTGTCACCCTATATTATAACTATTGCATGAATAATCGCAACCGACATAATTCTCCATCACCGATCCATTGCCTACGAGATTTTCATATATTGTTCTTCTCTTATTTACTTTTCTGTTGCTACTGTCACAATCACTACAAAACCCAAAAATATTACTTTTGCTACCGTTACCGCTACTATCATATTACTTTGCTACTAAACACTTTGCTGCAGATATTAAGTTTCCAGGTGTGGTTGAATGGACAACTCTGCAGCTAATACTTGAGAATATTCTTTGGCTCCCCTTGTGTCAAATCAATAAATTTGGCTTGAATACTCTACCCTCGAAAACTGGTGCGATCCCCTATACTTGTGGGTTATCAGGGACCAACAATATTTTGCGGGGACTTAAACATGAGCATGACTTCATTGGTGTCGACATGATGTACATTGAATTTGTGGAATTATTTCAGTTATACAATCATGATGGCATCGACAAAACTCTCGCAACTTGCTACTGTCTGTAAGTATTATTTCTGTAATTAAGTCTCTAGCTCAGGTCGTTCATTGCATGTATATATAATTATCCTCACTATATATTATGCAGATTGAAGATCATTGAATGCAAAAGAGGACAAATCTATGATATTGGGTTCATTAGCCCAGATACTATAAATGAATGGGCGGTACAAAATAGAGCCAAACAGACTGAGGAAAACTTGCTAAACGCGTTCCTTCGACATCAAAACAAAAGTGAAATACTCTTTCCTTACAACTTCAAGTGAGTGTTACTGTCTTGTGCATATTCGTTTTTGCTTACTCGAGGTTAAGTGTAATTGATGAGTTATGCGTGTGCAGGTTCCACTTTATTATGCTATCCATTAAGCTTGACGGGGCAGTAGCAACTGTCTCAGACTCGAGACGTAAAGAGGCTAAGGAGTGGTCGGACTTGAGTGAAATGCTCCAGAAGTAAGTTCAATCATTATCGCACCACATCGGCAACTTCCATTCATTTCCTAATATCAAGTAATCATTTTCTTTGCTGGGCAGGGTTTGGAAAATGTTCACCGGAATGGTTCCGGGTCTAGAGAAGATGGAGCTGCAATTTACACACCCCAAAGTAAGTAGTACTCGCTAGTTCCGCGCATCTCTCATTGATTCTAGTTTCATCAATACCATTATCTTTCTTGCTAATTCATGCTCGTCCTCGAGTAGGTAAATGATAAAAATAGAATTTTTGATGTGGAATGCTGCATAACATGTTCACCACATATTCTTTTCTTTGTAGCATGGAAATTTGGACTTTTACATGATTCAAAGCAATAGTCTAGTTTGGGCATGAAGATTTCAATACTCAAGCATATCAACAAGCAACCATGTCTTTCAAAATATCAACACTAAAGCAATTTATCCCTATCCCATTATGCTCAATCATTGATCCATTCATGAAACAGACTCGCATATTAGCTACACCCAATGCTTAAGTACGATCATAGTGCCCCTTAGTTGGTGCTTTATAAGAGAAGATGGAGACTCAAGTAAAAAAATAAAAATTGCATAAAGTAAAAGAAAGGTCCTTCACAGAGGAAAGTAGGGATTTGTAGAGGTCCCAGAGATCAAAGAGAAAAAGATAGACATAAAAACATTTTGGGTGGCATGCGTTTCTTGTCAACGAAAATGATGGAGTAGTTCCCAATACTTTCCATGCTAGATATATCATAGGCGGATCACAAACATAAAATAAAGGTTATTCCTTATTCCACCATACTTTCACTTTCCATGGCTAACCGTATCCATGGGTGCCTTCCATACCAACACTTCCCAAGGAATTTATTATTTGACAACATAAAGTTGTCGGGGAAACTGATCCTCGAACACCCATGGGGCCGGCGGACCGGGCCCCTTTCGGTTCGGCGGGGGGCGGAGATCGCACGAAGAGCAGATTGAGGCGAGGCACACGAGCAGTTTACCCAGCTTCGGAGCTCTCCGGAGAGATAACACTCCTACTGCTGCTTGTCTTGTTGTATTATCTGGTGTTCTTGCTCTCCAAAGCGAGAGTGTGGTGTTCTCTGGGCTACGGATGGATCGAAGCAAACTGTCTGAGGCTTCGAACCTATGAGCCGAACCCCCTCTACGTTGCGCATGGGCCTCCTTTTATACGCTAAAGGGGTCACCGACAGGTGGCAACGCAGAGGAGGGTAAAAACATAAAAAGCGAGGTAGTTGATACAGTTGCTTGTAAAGTGCACCCTACCTAACCCTGACGGCAGGGGACAAGGGCATTAAATGCCCGTCTGAGTCATCCGAACAGTGCAGAAAAGGACCGTTATGGGCACCACCATTCGCCACGATGGCGATCTTGTCAGCTTCGCATGCCACTGTGCACCGCTGGCTGCACAGCCTCCCACCACGCACGCCCGGAGAGGCCCCCAGAGCGACACGTTGGTGGATGCGCTGGAGCGTGGACGCAGAGTGGCTGCCTGCCGCGGCAAGCGCCTTGCCGCTGTTGTGATCTTGTCGGGTCCGGAAGCTTGTCGCTCACCGGGCTTCGAGGTACCTTGGTTTGTCTTCCCGGCAAGCTCCTCTTGCCGGGGCCTTGTCGCCTTGCCGGAGCGCGTGGCGCGTTGCGGCAAGTTCATTGGAGCGTCTTGGTTGGCCTTCCCGGCAAGCTCCTCTTGCCGGGCTCTTGTCTCCTTAGCTTAAATACTTTGTTCTTGGATGGCTCCAAGGGAACCTTGGGGGATCTTGGCGATCACCCGGCAAGGCTTTGCCGCGGGGTGCTGCAACTGCCCGTGCACAAGTTCGGGGTACTAGGGTACCCCTAATCTAGTACACCGACAGGAGCCCCCGGGCCTGGGCCAGACATGGTGCCGAGCGCTGTTGGGCCAGGCCCAAGACAGGGCACGGGCACACGCGGGCTGGGCCACGCCAAATCTTGTTCCGTATCCACCGCACTCTCCCATAACGGCACGCGTTGATTGCGGCATTGTGGGAGAGATCGTGGGTGGTTGTTTAAGCGGAAGGCCGAAACGTCCACCCCGTCCCTCTTCATAAGCAGAGGAAACAGGGGCAGTTCGTTCCCCCTTGCTGCTTGCTGCTACTCCTTCTTCACAAACTCCGCCGTTCCCCTCTTCTTCTCGAAGCCGAGAGAGCAGCGCTCCGCCCCCCCCCCCATTGCCACCAGCATCACCATGCCGTCGACCTTCTCCACCACCTCCGCCATGGCCCCGAAAGCCGACAAGGGAAAGGGCGTGAAGTTGGCCGAGGCGCAGCGGCTCGCGGCGCTGCGGAAGGAGCGGGCGATCTTCACCCCCCCAGCTCGGCGTGCAGGAGCTGAGGGAGTACTTCTACCTCTTTTGGGCGACGGAGACGCGTGCGCATCCGCGCACGAGGGTACTCCCGGTTGCTGCCTCGGAGTCGGCTCCAAATGGGTACCCGTTCTTCCCGCTATTCTTCTACTGCGGGCTCTGCCCGCCCTTCTCGGAGTTCTTTTGTGACATTATGAACATGTATGGCTTCCGCCTCCTTGACTTCACCCCCAATGCTGTCTTGACCATGGCAGTTTTTGCACACTTGTGCGAAAACTTTGTCGGAGTCCACCCTAGTGTAGCCCTTTTCCGCCACTTTTTCATACCTCGGGTAGAGAGAGGAGAGCCGCTTGCCGGAGGGATTGCCTGGGTCTCGAGAGTCGGCAAGAAAGATGCGTACTTGGAGGGTGAGCTCCGCAGCAAGTGGGAGGAGTGGAGAGCTGAGTGGTGTTGGATCATCGAGGAGGATCCGCAGCCCTTCACCGCCGTGCGCCAAACTCCAATAGTGCGCGGCAATGACTGGAGCAACGTGGCCCCGGAAGACGAGAGGCTGAAGATTGCCATCACTAGGATTCTTCGCCTCAGGCTTGCCGGGCTCACGTAGGTGCTGTCGGGGCAGATTTCCTCCGCCGCCGCATTGCCCCCCTGCAGGAGAGGAGGAGGCCCGCCTGGGAATTTAAGAATTCGGCGGACATCATGAGGTTGCGGCCGGGCCTCAACTACAACTTCACTATCTTGGAGTTGGATGCAATGCTCTTGGAGTTATTCAAACGCGACCCCCAGCACCCATTCACACTGCCGAGGGGCGTAGTTCCTTTGTGCAATAACTCTTCGCTTGACCGGATCCGCGCCATGATGCCGTTGTGCGATTCACACGGCATTGTCCCGACTTGGCAAGAGCCTGCGGACGATGTTGTGCGATCGTTCTTCGACACCTTGGAGGAATTGCCGGTCCGCGCCGACGAGCAGAAGAGCCTCACCCGTGACACCACCGACGAGGAGCTGCAGCTCATCGCTACTAGGGCGGAAGAGGCTGCGGCCGCAGCTGCTGCGGGTGTGTTTGGGTTCACTGTGGAGGAGGCGGAGGCTGCAGAGGTGGCAAACCTTGCCGAACGTGCGGAGTTCATGGGCGAGGAGGAGCCTGCCGGTTCTGAAGCCGAGTCGAGCGAGGCCGGCGAGGAGGAGGCTGAACCTTTAGAGAGCTTGCCGCAGGCGGAGCCCCCGGCCCCGCCAAGGAGGCGCCTTCGCAGGGCCGGGGACGCAGCAGGGCGGCAGCCGGCTCCACAGCCACCGAGCCGCGCGAAGCGCTCTACCACGGCAAGTAATGTTGCCGCGGGAGCGCCTCACACAACAGCGGCAACAGGAGCGGGATCTTCCCGGGCCACCGCCGCCGCCCCCGCCAAGCGGGCAAGGGATCCTACTCCTCCACCTCACCGCACCGGAGGAGGGCCGGACTTCGATCTTTCCACGCTCAGCTCCGATGAGGAGGAAGATGAGTGAGTTTCTTTGGTGCCCTTATAATCCTTCAATCTTGCTGTTTATATTTTGTATCTGACTTGCTCCAATCTGGACTCTTTTCTTTTCAGAACACTGGCCCAGAGAGCGGCGAAGAGGGCCAAGGCCGCGGTAATCGTCATCGAGGATGACCCCATCACGTCGGCAGGAGGTGGGTCCGAGACCACCTTGACGGACCCGGCAATCACCCCTCGGAGCAGCCCCCAGCGCAGCCCCCAGCGTAAGTTCATAGTTTAGCCTTCTGTTGTCGGGCGCGCTTGAGTGCTTTTTCCTTTGTTGATATCTTGCTTGTTGACTTGTGCAGGAGCAGAGCAGCCTCATCAGGAGCGCCCGGAGGCCGGTCCCATAGTGCCACCTGCTTCGGCTGCGCCGCCAAGGGGGGACTCTCCGGCAAGGGACGGCACTGCTGATCCTGCGGCGACCGAGGCCGCAACTGAAGATCTTGGCGCAGGTAATCCACTTGCCCTAAAACTTCCCCTTGGGTTCTGCTTCTTTTGTTTTTCTTTCCTTGAATTTTTGATTGATTTTCCTCCCTTCTTTGTTCTTCAGACCCATCTTCGGCTGAGCCAATGGAGACAGAGGGCGCCGGCGAGGAAGGTGCCAGGGCTGATGAGACCGCCGGCGAGGAGGCCGCCGGGGCTGCTGCTGCGGGAGCCAGCGAGGGATCGGGCGATCGCACTGACGACCCTGAGGCCGCAGGAGCGCTGGGCGCTGCACCGACCGCCGAACCCTCTGCCGCTTCCGCGGAGCCGGGCTCCGAGGAGCCCCAGCCCGGCGCCTACTTGCAGGCCGGTGACAACATCTTCATCAAGCTACCCTGGGCGTCGAGCTCCAGGGCGCCAGTCGAGGGGGAGACTTTTGACGGGGAGGTGCTCGCCTCTGCTGGGCTGTCATTGGTTGACGCGCCCGGCAGGAGCAGCGGCGAGCCTAAGGAGGAGCAGCTGCTGCAGAAGCTGCTGTCACTCTACCGCACCCGGCAAGCCAAGCTGGCTTCCCAGGAAGCGCTTGTCGCGAAGGCGGGAGTTCACATGGAGAAGCACGCGGAGGAGCTCCGGGGACAAAATCAAGAAGCTCTTCGATCCCTGGCGCAGGAGCAGGAGCGAGTAGACGAGGAGCGCACGGCCTTTCTTCTTGAGAAGGCCGAGGCTGAGGAGGAACAAAGGCTTGCTGCCGAGAAGCAGTCCGCGCGGGAAGGCGAGCTAGTACAGCGGAAGGCCCACCTCGACATCTACGAGGAAGAGCTCGCCGAGCGCGAGCGAGCACTTGGCGGGGCGCTCAAGGAGGCAAAGGATGCCGCGGCAACTGCAGAGGCCGCCAAGAGGGAACTAGAGGAGAAGGTGGTGCGGCTGGAGGCCGAAATTGGGAAGAGCGGCGAGGAGATTGCCGCTCTCAAGCGTGAGCGCGAGAAGGATGCTACCGCCCATGGTGAACTGCAAGGCCTTCTCGCTGAGAGGGGCAAGGAGCTCAGCGCCGTCAAGGATTCCAAAGCAGATCTAGAGTTGAAGCTGGCCACGCTGACGCTGACGCTGGAGGCTGCCAAGGAGGGGGAGAAGATCTTGGCGGAGAAGGTCAAGGCTGACGCTGCACTGCTGGAGAGCATTGCAGTTACCCAGAACTCGTTCAGAGACACGGTGGAGCACCGGACCGAGGGCCTAGTGAACACTGCCGCCGTCATCAACAAGGAGCTGGCGCAGCTGGGGATGGATGACTTTGGGTATCCTTCCGACGAGAGCCTTCAACCCAGCGCCAAGCTCAGCCTATTCTTCAAGGGCGTGGCGACGGCACTCCAGCGACTCCGGGAGAGGATCCCGAAGCAGCTGGCCGACGAGTCACGCAAAATCTGCGCCGGGGTTCTTCAGAAGGTGCTGATGAAGGTAGCCTTCCGCAATCCAGGCCTCAGCTTCACCAACGTCCTCTGATCCTTGCCGCCTGACGCCGATCTGGACGCACTCAAGGCCCTTGTCGCACCCATTGTGGACAAGGTGAGCGAGATCAAGCGATTCGAGGGTGGGCGCGTAGATTAGGCCGCCCATTTCTTCTTTTCCGTTGTCGCTGCTAGTCATGTCATGAAAAAAGTCTATTAGAGCTGCGAGAAGTTATCTTTGTAATATAACTTTATTTCTGTTATCAATTGCAATGTTATTCCCTCTACTAGATTCCTTCCTTTGTATGTTTTCACCCTACGCTTTTAGGGAACTTGTCGGCGCAGGCGCCCGAGCCGCGAGCGCTGAGTGCGGAACTTCAGCAGCCTGCTGGCGGTGCCGCTTCCGACAAGAAGCCTTGTCGCGACTAGATGCAGCACACTTAAGCTGTTGAGCGGACTCGAAACAAAGTAAGGGCACAACTAGCCACGAGTTGGTTCCTCCGCGCACAGGTTTTCCATACAATGCAGGGTCGTTCGAGGAAGATAACTCAAAAATTTAAAAAGAGATTGCTCAAACTTTGGCAACTTAGCTTTTCTGTCATTTGCTTACCGGTAAGGCAAGTCTTTGCTTGAATGACGCCTGGTCCATACCACAATCTTCTCCTTCCCCCCGGCAAACTTGTGTGCGAGGGAACCTTCTTTTCCTTTAAAAGAAAAAGAAAGAAGAGAAAATAATAATATGGAGCACTTCGACTCGTTACTGCTTACCGGATGTAAGTGCTGCACAGAGTGTCAGATAATCACATGCAAGAAAGGAACTAACGCATGAAATGGACAAGCTGTTCGGAGCACATGGGTTTTACTTATGCACGGGATCTGTGCCCGGCTTTGTACAAAGGATTACATGCAACAGCGGGAAGACTTGTACAAAAGGTGGTTGCCGGAACAGGTTCCGGCAACCGCGCCTTATGGGAAAAACTTACGAAGATGTTATATGTTCCAGGAGCTGCTCACTGGAATGCCATCTTCGGTCTCAAGGCGGACAGCGCCAGGCCTTGTGACTCGTCTCACCCGATAAGGGCCTTCCCACTTCGGCGTCAACTTGTTGGAATTCTTGGCGGACTGAACGCGCCGAAGAACAAGGTCGCCTTCTCGAAGCTTCTGGCTTTAACTTTGCGGCTATGATAGCGGCGCAAAGCTTGCTGGTATCGAGCAGCTCGTACAGCAGCCTGAAGACAATCTTCCTCAAGGAACAGCGCGTCGTCTTGCCGCAGTTATTCTTGCTCAAGCTCATCATAAGCGAGCACTCGAGGTGATCCGTATACGAGTTCCATGGGGAGAACTGCCTCTGCTCCATAGACTAGAGCAAAAGGTGTCTGGCCAGTGGCTTGATTTGGCGTCGTTCTGATCGACCAAAGAACCACCGGCAGCTCCTCGATCCAGTTCCTTCCGCACTTGTGCAGCCTGTCGAAAGTTCTGGTCTTGAGCCCGCGCAGCACTTCAGCATTTGCCCTCTCTGCTTGACCGTTGCTTCTCGGATGAGCAATAGAAGCGAAGCAGACCTTGGCGCCAAGGTTTTGGACGTACTGCATGAAGGTGCGGCTCGTGAATTGCGTACCGTTGTCCGTGATGATCCTGTTAGGGATCCCGAAACGGCAAACAATTGACCTGAAGAACTTGACTGCTGACTGTGCTGTCACCTTCCTCACTGGCTGCACTTCTGGCCACTTTGTGAACTTGTCGATTGCGACATACAAGTACTCAAAGCCCCCGACAGCTCGGGGGAAGGGGCCGAGGATATCGAGCACCCAGACCGAAAATGGCCAGGATAAAGGGATTGTCTGGAGAGCTTGAGCTGGCTGGTGTATCTGTTTGGAGTGGAACTGGCACGCTTCACACTTGGTTACTTGTGCAGTTGCATCCTATAGGGCTGTCGGCCAAAAGAAACCTTGCCGGAAAGCTTTGCCGGCAAATGCTCTTGCGCCTATGTGGTGGCCACATATGCCTCCATGTATCTCTGCCAACAGCTTTTGTCCATCTTCCCGGCGAGTACACTTCAATTTCACACCGTTGAGTCTTCTTCTGTACAGTATGCCATCGACAAACTGGTACATACTTGACTGCCGGGCTACTCTTTCCACTTCTTCTTGCTCTTCGGGATGTTCTCCTGTCTGAAGGAAATGGACAATCTGTTGTGCCCATACTGGAGCTTGTGGCTCGACAACAAGGACTAAAGGCACATCTGCTGCTGCGGGAACATCTGCTTCTACGGCAAGGACTTCCAGCCCTGCCGGAGCTTGATGTTCCCCGGCAAGCTTGCCGGAACAAAACTTTTCGGGAGCGTCTGCTTCAACGGAACAAACCATAAGGCTTGCCGGAGCAGACTGCCCCTCAGCATCTATGGTGTTGATCTTGGGGACTTTCTTGGCGGCGGCTTCGGGGAGCTCTGCCGGAAAGTAGTCACCAGAAACCAACTTCCTCTTTTTGCTTTGTCAAGTTGATGGTGTTACGGATGGTTGAGTCAACTTAAGCACAAAGATCCCTGGTTCCATAGGTAACTTTAGTGCGGCGCATTTTGACAGGCCGTCAGCGATATCATTCTGAGCTCTTGGGATATGCTCCATTTGTAGGCCGTCAAAGTGCTCCTCTAGCTTCCTCACTTCATCGACATACGCTTCCATCAACGGACTCTGGTAGTTCTTGTTCACTTGTCGGACGACAAGCTGTGAGTCACCCCTGACAATGAGATTCTTAATCCCAAGGTCTGCTGCGATTCTGAGACCGGCAAGCAATCCTTCATATTCTGCAGTATTGTTGGTTGCTTGCTCTTTGGGAAAGTGCATCCGGACTACGTACTTGAGGTGCTCTCCGGTGGGTGCGACAAGCAGTACGCCTGCACTGGCGCCTTGCAGCGAGAAGGCACCATCAAAGTACATCAGCCACTCTTTGCTTGCCTCTTTGACGGGGATGCTCGTTTCTCGAATTTCTTCATCTGGGGTTGGCGTCCACTCTGCTATGAACTCTGCCAACGCTCTGCTTTGGATAGTTGAGGTGCTCTCAAACTTGAGGCCAAAGCTTGACAATTCCAGTGCCCACTCGACAATCCTGCCTGTTGCTTCTGGATTTTGCAGTATCCTCTTCAGCGGAAAGCGAGTGACGACTGTGATCTCATATGCTTGGAAGTAATGGCGCAGCTTTCTCGAGGCCATAAGGAGGCCGAAAAGCAACTTCTGCACACCAGAGTACCTTGATCTAGCTCCCTACAGAAGAGAACTGACAAACTAGACTGGGCGCTGCACCATTCTCCTTGGCATCTCATCTTGTTCCTGCGCAAACCCACGTTTGTCGGGACCAGAGCTTGTCGGCGAAGCCCCCTGCTTGTCGCTGGATGGATCTGCCGTGGTTGCTGGCTCATCATCCACCTCCCTCTCCGCTACTAACGCAGCACTAACCACTTGATTGGTTGCCGCTATATACAGCAGCAACTTCTCTTGCGGCTTAGGTGCGACAAGCGTTGGAGTGGAGGACAGGTATCTCTTCAAATCCTGCAGCGCAGCCTCCGCTTCCGTTTCCTAAGCGGAAGGCCGTAGGTTCGACCCCTACCTGGCGTGCCAAAGATGTCGGGGAAACTGATCCTCGAACACCTATGGGGCCGGCGGACCGGGCCCCTTTCGGTTCGGCGGGGGGCGGAGATCGCACGAAGAGCAGATCGAGGCGAGGCACACGAGCAGTTTACCCAGCTTCGGAGCTCTCCGAAGAGATAACACTCCTACTGCTGCTTGTCTGGTTGTATTATTTGGTGTTCTTGCTCTCCAAAGCGGGAGTGTGGTGTTCTCTAGGCTATGGATGGATCGAAGCAAACTGTCTGAGGCTTCGAACCTATGAGCCGAACCCCCTCTACGTTGCGCATGGGCCTCCTTTTATACTCTAAAGGGGTCACCGACAGGTGGCAACGCAGAGGAGGGTAAAAACGTAAAAAGTGAGGTAGTTGATACAGTTGCTTGTACAGTGCACCCTACCTAACCCTGACGGCAGGGGACAAGGGCATTAAATGCCCGTCTGAGTCGCCCGAACAGTGCAGAAAAGGACCGTTAGGGGCGCCACCGTTCGCCATGATGGCGATCTTGTCAGCTTCGCATGCCACCGCGCACCGCTGGCTGCACAGCCTCCCGCCACGCACGCCCGGAGAGGCCCCCAGAGCGACACGTTGGTGGATGCGCTGGAGCATGGACGCAGAGTGGCCGCCTGCCGCGGCAAGCGCCTTGCCGCTGTTGTTATCTTGTCGGGTCCGGAAGCTTGTCGCTCACCGGGCTTCGAGGTACCTTGGTTTCTCTTCCCGGCAAGCTCCTCTTGCCCGGGCCTTGTCGCCTTGCCGGAGCGCGTGGCGCGTCGTGGCAAGTTCATTGGAGCGTCTTGGTTGGCCTGCCCGGCAAGCTCCTCTTGCCGGGGTCTTGTCTCCTTAGCTTAAATACTTTGTTCTTGGATGGCTCCAAGGGAACCTTGGGGGATCTTGGCGATCACCCGGCAAGCCTTTGCCGCGGGGTGCTGCAACTGCCCGTGCACAAGTTCGGGGTACTAGGGTACCCCTAATCTAGTACACCGACGAAAGTAAATTCATTTTTCATATTAGGACTGTGAATCCCTAATACCTTTGCCGTACTCTCGTGCAATAACATGTGAATAAACACCCATCTTATCTAGCACGGAAATATATCAGCCACCCCCTACTGTTTCATGAGCGGTACGAGCACACACAAGAGAAATTTATTTTGAAAATTAGATAATATACATACAAATTTTCTTAGAACGGCAAAACAATACCGCATATAGGTCGGTATATTGGACTCATGTGGCAAACTCGTGTAAGGATTTTGGATGCACAAGTAGTGATAATACTAGTGCAAATGAAGGCTAGCAAAATATTGAGAAGCATCCAACCAAGAAATGAAAAATCTCATAAGCGAGCACTAAGCATAACTAACACCGAATAATGCACCATAAGTAGCATATAATTTAATTGCATAACTATCGACTTTCGTGCTTGCATAGGGAATCACCAACCTTAACACCAATATTCTTACTAAAGCCTAATTACTCATCAACATGACTCACATATTATATCATCATATCGCAAAACTATTACAAGGAATCAAGTTTATTTTGTCCAATGATCTTTATGGAAGTTTTTATTATATCCCTCTTGAATATCTATCACTTTGGGAATAATTTCATATGTCTCCTTTGATAGCTCTAGCAAATATAAGTGAAGAACATGAGCATAACAATTTTACTAACTCTCAAATAAATCTAAGTCAAGCATGAGAGAATTTCTTCAAAAATACTAAAGCACACTATGCTCAAAAAGATATAAGTGAAGTAGTAGAGCAATTCCATAGCTCATAAAAAAATTTAAGTGAAGCATAGAGAGCAATTATAACAAGTCATAGCATAATTTTGGCTCTCTCAAAATAGGTGTGTCCAGCAAGTATAAATGACTTAAAATAAAAAGCAAAACAAGCAAATACACATATCATACAAGACGCTCCAAGCAAAAAATCATGATATGTGACAAATAAAAATATAGCTCCAAGTAAAATACAAATGGTCGTTAGAAGAAAGAGGGGATGCCACTCGGGGCATCCCCAAGCTTAGTTGCTTTCTTCCCTTTTTAGATAATGGGTTGGGATGCCATGGGCATCACCAATCTTAGGCTCTTATTACTCCTTATTCCTTCATCCATCGTGATCTCACCCAAAACTTGAAAACTTCAATCACACAAAACTCAACAAAACCTTCGTGAGATCCGTTAGTATAAGAAAGTAAATCACTACTATAAGTATTGTTGCAAACCCATTCATATTTTATTTTTCCATTATATCTACTATATTCCAACTTTGCTATAGCATATATCCTCCAATACAAACCATATATTCATCGAAATAAATCACACAACGCAAAGAAAACATAATCTGTCAAAAACAGAAGAGTGTAGCAATCTGAATATTTCGAATGCTTCTCAACTCCAAATATTCTGAAAAATTAGGACAAGGTGGGAAATTTGTATATTAATCTTATGCCAAAAGAATCAGTATTTTATCGCACTTTTGTTAAAAATGAGAATTATTTTTGTGAGCGCAAAAGTTTCTATTTTCAGCAAGATCAAATCAACTATCATCCAACATGATCCCAAAGGCTTTTATTGGCACAAAGACTAATTAAAACATAAAAACACAATCATAACAGTATCATAATTGTGCAAACACTCATGAACAGAAAGAAAAAGACAAAAATAAATTTTATTCATTGGGTTGCCTCCCAACAAGCGCTATCGTTTTATGCTCCTAGCTAGGCATAATGCAAAGAATCAAGTATTGTCATCTTTATTTTCCAACTCCTAAATCAAACACTTAGAACTTTTCAAGGATTTAGCATACATATTTTCTATAACAACATTCCAAGGAACTAGTTGGAAGAACTCATTCTTGCAAAAGGGTCTTTTATAACCTCAACAAAATCCGGGTGAATACTAATCATCTTCATATCTTCCTTGTTACCATTAGAAGTTCCACCCATGTTTTTAGTGAATTGAGTAATCTTGCCAATTTTTACCGGAGTTTTTTCTAAAGTTCTAGCAGAGGAAAAACCCGTGCTTAGATTACAAAAAATATCTTCCAACTTATCAATCCGAGAAGGACTTTCTTCAATTCTTTCATGAATTACGGCTCCCTTCTCTTTTTAACAGTTTAAAACCTTCTCCTACTTTTGACCCAATTTTATTAGCAATATTATGCATCTTCTTATCCAGGTTTTCAATATGTTGTTCTGCAAGCATTTTCTTTTCAATAGCATCTAGCCTTTCCATAACATGCTCAACAGTTAAAGTTGTTTCATTAACCATAAGAGGTGGCGATCCCACTAAATTTCCCATAGAGTTAAAAGCATCAAGAGAGGGACACATCAAGAAATTTCCACCGGTAATCATATCAATGATGAATCTATACCAAGTAGTGATGCCCACGTAAAAACAATTAAGAAGAAGAACGGTAGATTGCTTACGAATAGATCTATTATGAGCATTGCAAATCCTATTGCAAGCATCTTTTAACTTCTCCCCTCCCCTTTGTTTAAAGTTAAGAACCTTGTTCTCGGGAGTGAACACAATAGTCGAATAACTATCCATAATGGCAACAAGTGGAAAACAAAGTTGCACACAAGAACAGATGTGACGAGAAAACTGTGAATGAAGAAGAGGGCGAATAAAATTGCAAAGTTTTGTGAAGTGGGGGAGATGAAAACGAGAGGCAAATGTAAAATAATGTAAATTGCAAGGAGATGAGACTTGTGATGAGGAACCTAATAGATGTTGATGATGTCTCCCCGGTAATGGCGCCATAAATTCCTTTTGATTACGAATTGAACTACGTCAGTGTTTCCCCAAAGAGGAAGGGATGATGCAGCACAGCTACAGTAGGTATTTCCCCTCAGTGATGAGACCAAGGTTATCGAACCAGTAGGAGAACATTGCAACATTATGTAAACGGTACCTGCACACAAGGAACAAATATTTGCAACCCGATGTAAAAGAGGGGTTGTCAATCCCTCCCAGGTGAAAGGTATGTAAAAATTGTAGTAGATTGGATAAATAGATCTCGCGGGAACGCGCGATAAAATAAATAACAATAAGTTGCAGTAATATAATTTTGTGCTTTTGGATTAATAGATCTGAAAATAAAAGCAAATAAAAATATATCTTGAAGGAAAATATAATAAAGAAGAGACCCGGGGGCCATAGATTCACTAGTGGCTTCTCATGAGAAAAATAGCATATAGTGGGTAAACAAATTACTGTTGGGAAATTGATTGAACTTAAAACAATCATGATGATATCCAGGCAATGATAATTACATAGGCATCATGTTCAAGATTACTAGAATATTAAGTTCATGGAGAAATGAAATAATAGCGACTCCTGACTGCATCTACTACTATTACTCCACACATCGACCGCTATCCAGCATGCATCTAGTGTATTAAGTTCATGGAGAAATGAAATAATGCAATAAGCATGACGACATGATGTAGACAAGATCTATTTATATAGAAATAGACCCCATCTTGTCATCCTTAATAGCAACGATACATATGTGTCGGCTCCCCTTCTGTAACTAGGATCAAGCACCGTAAGATCGAACCCATCACAAAGCACCTCTTCCGAAGGCAAGAAAAATCGATCTAGTTGGCCTAACTAAACCAAATATTCGAAATACGAGGCTATAAGTAATCATGCATATAAGAGATCAAAAGACTCAAATAACTTTCATGGATAAAAACATAGATCTGATCATAAACTCAAAGTTCATCGGATCCCAACAAACACACCAAAAAAAGTGTTACATCAAATAGATCTCCGAGAAACCATTGTATTGAGAATCAAAAGAGGCAGAGAAATCCATCTAGCTACTAACTACGGACCTGTAGGTCTACAATGAACTATTCATGCATCATCGGAGAGGCACCAATGAGGATGATGAACCCCTTTATGATGGTGTCTAGATTGGATCTGTGGTTTCTGGAACTTGCGGTGGCTGGAATTGATTTTATTGACTCCCCTAGGGTTTCTGGAATATTGGGGTATTCATAGAGCAAAGAGGCGGTGCGGGAGGCCACCAGGGTGGACACAACCCACCTGGGCATGCCTGGGCCCCCAGGCACGCCCTAGTGGGATGTGCTCCCCTCAGAGCCCCCTCTGGTACTTATTCGGCCCAACATGTGTCTTCTGGTCCAGAAAAAAATCTCAAAAAAAATTCGCTGCGTTTGGACTCCGTTTGGTATTGATTTTCTGCAAAGTATAAAAGAAGCAAAAACAACAACTAGCACTAGGCACTATGTCAATAGGTTAGTCCCAAAAAATGATTGCAAGCCCTACTCATTCAAATTGATATCTATTGATGGGCATCTCCATAGCCCGTTGATACGCCTAGCTGATGTGAGACTGTCTCCTTCTTTTTGTCTTCTCCACAACCACCATCTATTCCACCTATAGTGCTATGTCCATGGCTCACGCTCATGTATTGCGTGAAAGTTGAAAAAGTTTGAGAACATTAAAAGTATGAAAGAATTATTTAGCTTGTCATCGGGGTTGTGCATGATTTGATTATTTTGTGTGATGAAGATGGAGCATAACCAGACTATATGATTTTGTAGGGATAAGCTTTCTTTGGCCATGTTATTTTCAGAAGACATACTTATTTTGTTAGTACTCCTGAAGTATTATTGTTTTTATTTCAATATTAAACTTTTGTTTTGAATCATACAGATCTAAATATTGATGCCACAATAAAGAGAATTACATGGATAAATATTTTAGGTAGCACTCCACAACAAAAATTCTATTTTTTATCATTTACCTACTCAAGGATGAGAAGGAATTAAGCTTGGGGATGCTTGATAACTGTTATTTAATAGATTGTATTTCCTTGTTGCAATCCATGTTGAATTCCCCTCATGATTATAATCAAAACAAAGCTTTTACTAAACATATCGTTGATGCTATGATGAAATCTTTTGAAGAAAAGCTTGAATTGGAAGTTTCTATCCATAGAAAACTTTATGATGAGTGGGAACCTGCTATTAAGATTAAGTATTATGAATGCCATGCTTTGTGTTATTTGGGTGCTAGTGTTTCCACGATTCCAAAAACTTGACGATTGTTCCTTAAATTTTCATCTTGCGAACTCCACTATTAAGAAACCGATGGGTAGGATTAATGATGTTATTATTGTTGCAAATAGGAATTATGTGCCCTTAGATTTCATTGTTCTTTATATAGATTGCAACCCTACATGTCCTTTTATTCTTGGTTGACCTTTCCTTAAAACGATTTGTGCAGTTATTGATATGAAAGAAGGAAACATTAGATTTCAATTTCTATTAAGGAAAGGCATGTAACACTTCCCTAGAAATAAAAATTATATTGTCGTATGAATCTATTATGAGAGCAGCTTATGGATTTCATGCCAAAGATGATAATACTTAGATCTATTCATGTTTTATGCCTAGCTAAGGGCGTTAAACAATAGCTCTTGTTCGGAGGCAACCCAATTTTATTTTTGTTATTGTTTTTAGGTCCTTTTTGCATTAAATAAATTATCTAGCCTTTGGTTAGATCTGGTTTTATGTTTTAATTAGTGTTTGTGCCAAGTAAGACCTTTGGGATAGCTTATGGTGATAGTTGATTTGATCTTGCTGAAAAACAAAAAACTTTTGTGCTTAGGAAAACAATTCTAATTTTTAGCAGAAGCGCTATAAAATACTTATTCTTTTTGTAGAAGATTAATTATAAAAATTCTTAGGTCGTCCCAATTTCTCAGGATTTTTGGAGTTACAGAAGTATTCGAAATTTCCAGATTACTACAGGCTGTTCTATTTTTGACAGATTCTATTTTTTGCGTGTTGTTTGCTTATTTTGATGCATCTATGGCTAGTATCGGGGCGTATGAACCTTGAAAAAGTTGGAATACAGTATATATTACACCAACATAAATAAAAAATGAGTTCACAATAGTACCAAAAGTGGCAATTTATTTTTCTTATACTAACGGAAATTATGAGATTTTCTGTTGAGTTTTGTGTTGTGAAGTTTTCAAGTTTTGGGTAAGGATTTGATGGACTATTGAATAAGGAGTGGAAAGAGCCTAAGATTGGGGATGCCCAAGGCACCCCAGGGTAATATTCGAGGACAACCAAGAGCCTAAGCTTGGGATACCCCGGAAGGCATCGCCTCTTTCGTCTTCGTCTATTAGTAACTTTACTTGAGGCTATATTTTTATTCACCACATGATATGTGTTTTTCTTGGAGCATCTTGCATGATTTTAGTCTTTGCTTTTTAGTTTTCCACAATCATCCTTGCTTTACACATCTTTTGAGAGAAACACGCATGAATCGTGATTTATTAGTATACTTTATGTGCTTCACTTATATCTTTTGAGCTAGGCAAATTTGCTCTAGTGCTTCACTTATATCTTTTTAGAGCATGATGGTGGTTTTATTTTATAGAAATTGATGAACTCTCGTACTTCACTTGTATGATTTTGAGACTCTTTAAAACAACATGGTAATTTGCTTTGGTTATAAATTTAGTCCTAATATGATAGGCATCCAAGAGGGATATAACAAAAACTTTCATATAAAGTGCATGAGAAGTTTGATTCCTTATGATTGTTTTGAGATATGAAGATGGTGATATTAGAGTCATGCTAGTGAGTAGTTGTGAATATGAGAAATACTTGTGTTAAAGTTTTTGAGTCCCGTAGCTTGCACGTATGGTGAACCGTTATGTGATGAAGTCGGAGCATGATTTATTTATTGATCGTCTTCCTTATGAGTGGCGGTCGGGGACGAGCGATGGTCTTTTCCTACCAATCTATCCCCCTAGGAGCATGCACGTAGTACTTTTTTTAGATGAATAATCGATTTTTGCAATAAGTATGTGAGTTCTTTATGACTAATGTTGAGTCCATGGATTATACGCACTCTCACCCTTCCACCATTGCTAGCCTCTCTTGTACAGCGCAACTTTCGCCGGTACCATAAACCCACCATATACCTTCCTCAAAACAGCCACCATTCCTACCTATTATGGCATTTCCATAGCGATTCCGTTATATATTGCCATGCAACTTTCCACCGTTCTGTTTATATGACACTCTCCATTATTTTCATATTGCTATGCATGATCATGTAGTTGACATCGTATTTTTGGCAAAGCCACCGTTCAATATTCTTTCATACCTGTCACTCTAGATTCATTGCACATCCTGGTACACCACCGGAGGCATTCATATAGAGTCATATTTTGTTCCAAGTATAGAGTTGTAATTCTTGAGTTGTAAGTAAATAAAAGTGTGGTGATCTTAATTATTAGAGCATTGTCCCATGTGATGAAAGGATGATGGAGACTATGATTCCCCCACAAGTCGGGATGAGACTCCAGACGAAAAAAGAGGCCAAAAAAATGAGAGAAGGCCTAAAAAATGAGAGAAAAGAGAGAAGGGGCAATGCTACTATCCTTTTACCACACTTGTGCTTCAATGTAGCACCATGATCTTCATGATAGAGAGTCTCCAATGTTGTCACTTTCATATACTAGTGGGAATTTTCATTATAGAACTTGGCTTGTATATTCCAATGATGAGCTTCCTCAAATTTCCCTAGGTCTTCATGAGTAGGTGAGTTGGATGCACACCGACTTAGTTTTTGTTTTGAGCTTTCATGAACTTATAGCTCTAGTGCATCCATTGCATGAGTGGACGTGCTTCTCTACAGGTGCTGGACGCGTCCATGGAGGCAGGGTTGGCCATGGCGGTGGTCATGAGGTGGATCAGGATTTGCGTGATGGTTGTCTATGGAGGGGATCGATGGGGGTGGGGTTGCGAGTGGAGGCCGAGGGAATTTTGTTTAGATCGGGAGGGATCCCGAGGTGGAGAGGTGGAGTAGCAGTGGCAAGGGGGAGGATAGAACAACTCCCCTAGATTTTAGCTTTGATGTATGTTGTCATCAATTACCAAAAAGCGGGAGACTGAAAGCGCATTTGCTCCCTTGGTGGTTTTGCTAATTTATGTCAACATACATGTTGGACTAATGGTTTCCACAAGTATAGTTTAGGAAAATGTCGGTGTTTTGGGAACCAGGTAACCCAGACTTGCCTGCCTACGGCCCACGGCATGGCTCCATCGACCGCCTGGTATGGCCCATCTACAAGACCTTCATGACATGACCCTCGCGAGGGCCCTGGCTTCGTGAGGCGGACGACACCAAGCCCTCCAGAGGGAGCGGCCTCCCCAGTTTGCCTCCCGAGGAGCAGAGATTCCTTTGAAAGTTCCCAGCCTCACGAGGCTGCGATGACGCGAGCCATGACGAAGAAGGCCAGGAGGGCGCCAGCGGGCACAGAGGAGACAGTTTCCCTTTCGGTTCTAAGCGAGTAAGGACAATGCGGGTTCCCAAGGAATCCCCAAAGTTTCCATTCTGGTGCAACAAGACCAAGACCACGAGCTCGGCAGGACAGAGGTCACCGCCGAGCCCACCGCTGCATCACGACCTGAAGATTTGTAGGAGAAGACCACCTTTTGTCAGGATTAGATGTATGTCTTGTCCCCTTTCAAATTGACCATCGTGGAATCCCTTCCCGCCTATGTTTCTGGAAAGAGGACCAGGGCTGCTATAAATATAGTTTAGCCACCACCGTAGAAGAGGTCGACTGATTCTCACTCCCCAAGCCCTCGAGAGGTAGCTCATCCACTGTACTAGTTCATCCTCAAGCCTCCTCGTGAGGCCAATCCACCATAAAGCAGGAGTAGGGTTTTACACCGCAAGGTGGTCCGAACCTGGGTAAACTATCGTGTCCATCTTCATCCCCGCTCGAGCGTGCACTCGGCGAGGCTAGGCTGTAGGCGACGAGCTTGAGACTTGACAAGTTGATATCTTCACACACCCCCCAGAGTTCGAACCTTCTTGGGTCGCGGAGCCCTGAATCCGACAGAAAAGTTCAACCTAGCCATTAAGATGGATGGAGATTGTGACACCCTTGTAATTTAGCTAAAGTGATCCATGATAAATGATGCCATGTCACCTCCTTTTTTCTAAGCTTAATTGTCACTTAGTTAAAACCAAGTCAAATTCAAATTCAAATTAAATGTCAAATTATTATTTATTCAAACATAAAAACAAAAGTGTTCAAAATATTGCAAATAATCTCAAAGAAATTGCCATGCATAAACCTACATTATTTCAATATTTAAAATCCTCCCAATCTATTTAAAATTGGAGCAACAACATTTATTTGGGACAATGTTGAACGATGTTGAAATGGACTTCATCACGGGATTTCATAGATCGCAGACCAGTCATGATGCTATTCTTGTTGCCATAGACCAATTTTCTAAGGTAGCTCACTTTTTGCTTGTCAAGGAAACCATCACTACTAGTTACCTGGCAGATCTATATGTCTCACAATTGTCTCACTCCATGCTATTCCGTTGGTAATCAGTTCAGACCATGGCAGCCTTTTCACTTCAAGATTCTGGGGAAGTTTTCAGGAAGCTATGGGAACTCACATGTCCTTTAGTACCTCCTTTCACCCCCAGTCCTAGAGTCAAGTTGAACGTGTCAACCAAATACTCAAAGATATTCTTTGAGCTTGTGTCATTTCCTTTGGCATGAAACGGGAGGAATCTCTCCTATGTGCTGAATCCTCATATAACAATAGCTATCAAGCTAGTCTGAAGATGGCACCCTTTAAAGTATTGTATGGACGAAAGTGCCGAACTCCTCTGAATTGGTCGGAAACTAGGGAACGACCACTCTTCAGTCCGTATATTATCCAACATGCCGAAGAACAAGTTCAGGTTATTCGTGAAAATTTGAAGACTACTCAGTCTCGTCAGATGAGTCAATATGACCGTCAGCACAAAGAAATGGTCTATCAACCTAGAGAAAAGGCTTATCTTCAAGTCACACCGAAGAATTGTTCTCACCAATTCAGGATCAAGGGCAAGCTAGCTCCTCACTACATTGGTCCTTTCCCAATTCTCAAAAGATGCGGAAAATAGGCTTACTGATTGGAAGTGCCATCAAACCTTCTTTAGGTTCACGATGTATTCCATGTATCACAACTTCGCCGCTACTTTAAGGATCCTATCCCAGCAGTGGACCATGAAGTGCTGGAATTGCAACAAGAGCTCTCTTATAAAAAGCATCTGGTACGCATTCTTGATCAAGCTGAACGCCACACCTGTCAGAAGGCAATCAAGTTCCTAAAAGTTTAGTGGTCGAACCATTATGAAGATGAAGCCACTTGGGAACGCGAGGATCGTCTTCATGATGAATACTATGCTTTATTTCTGTCTACCTCCGAAATCTCAGTCTGAGATTTCTTTTAGTGGAGGAGATTTGTAACACCCTTGTAAGTAAGCTACAGTGATCCCTGACTAATAATGCCATGTCACCTCCTGTTTGCTATGCTTAATTGTCACTTAGTTAAAACCAAGTCAAATTCAAAGTCAAATTGTATGTCAAATTATTATTTCTTCAAACATAAAAGCACAAGTGTTCAAAATATTGCAAATAGTCTCTAAGAAATTATGATGCATAAACCTACATTATTTGAATATTTAAAATGCTCCTAATCTACTTATATTTGGAACAATAACATTTATTTGGGACATTTCAATTTAAAAACATACCTAAACTATTCAAAAATATTTGAAACTTGCTGGGCTAGCTCAAACCAATGCCTAGTATTTATGGCGTAAATACTATATTCAACTAAATTCATTTGGAGCTAAAATAAAATAAAAGTAGAGAATATATAAAACTAAAAAATAAAAACAAAAATGGAAAAGCCTTACTATTGAACTGGGCTGGATGTGCACAATGCACATCCTAGGCTAACATCCCCCTATCTTATCCTTTCTCTGTTCATCAGAGTCCCCGTGGATGCTGCACGCCCGCTTCTTCATAGATGGCCACACGTCGGAAATCCATCTCCCTCATGTGGTGATAAAGGTCGCCCTCCAGCTCTTGGCCAACCCTAGCCCCACTCACACTCTGCCTCGCTCTCCTCCTCTCACCCGATATGAGTTGCCTCGCGCACACTAGACGCCACCGACGCCATGTCCCCATCGTAGGTGTGACCAACAAGGTCATGTCGTCGCCTCTTCATGCCCAGAAGCACCGCCGGCAACTACTACTTCCCCCCAACCACGCGTTCGAACTAGAGACTACCATATCATCTAGATCAAGCCCTCATACACCTCAGGTCACCACACCTCCGCCATTCCGATTCGTCTCACCTCTACGCTACTAACCTCACACGAGCCCCCTTGAGCTCCCTCGGTGAGCTCCGCTCGTCTTCCCCCTCTCTTTAGCCTCATGCGCATCCTCTAGGCCCTTCCGCCATTGTGACACGAGCTCGTCGCCACCATTTGCATCACCACCGCAGCCACCGCATGCATAGCTCGTGTCTGAGCCCTGCGTTATGCTTAGCATGCCTCTAGGAGGCCAACTCTACCCCCAAAGCCATTGCCGTTCTACATAATGTCGACCCCGTCGACCCCGAGCTCCGGTCGGTGCCCCGTTCACCGCCGCCGTTGTTACGGACCGTCTCCGATGCTCCAGCTGGTGCCATTCAATGCGGCTTGTCATCGGCTTTCAAACACACCCAACTTCACGCAAAATGGTGCCCCATAGTTCATTTTTGGCGATGCACGAGCCTCACCATCGCGGTTTCGGTCACCGAAGCTCCACTGCTGGCGCACCACCGCCCTGGGCCCCTGCCAGGTGCTCCCAGGCCACTAATCGACCCCCTGTGACCCACTGAATACTGGGACCTACTCCATAATTAATCTGATTTAATTAAACTGATTAATTAACTAACCTAATGGTTCACGGTTAGGTTGGTCCCCTCTAATTAACTATGTTTGAAGTTAAAAACTGTTTTAGCCCACAACCAATGATAGGTGGGCCCCGCTCCACTGTTGTAGTGGATAAGTTGATTGGTGAGCTGCTGACTGAGCTGGTTGGCCCCACATGTAAGCCTCACAGAACACTCTGCTGGGTACACTTTTGTGTACCCACAACATTTAGTATTTAACTAAATTTCCAATTAAATTAATTTCAAATAATCATAAAACTTTGGAAATTCATAGAAAATAAACCATATCTCCTATGAAAATAATTTATATATCAAAAGTGGTCAAAAAATATAATGAATATGAAAATGCCATCCATATGCCCATCACACCCTTTCTAACATACTGAAACTTGAAAATTTGCCTCTGGATCAATACCGAAGAAATTGCCTCGAGCTGGGAAAATATTCCCGGATATTTTCCCTCTTCTTTCAAAATGCTTAGGAATACATTATAGCATGTCACCCACACATCCTGTCAAGCCATTGTGTCTGTGTCGCATTTGTTTGCTCTATTATTTATTGTTTCCCCCTCCGTTACTTCCTTTCTGGTAGACTCCGAGACCGCCAATGATCCGATGATTGTCTACTTCATTGAGGATCCATTCTCGGCTGTAGAGCTTCCTAGCAAGTAAAACCCCCTTGATCATCCAGATATCACCCGTTCATTCTCTCTTATTCTTGCATTAGGTTTTACTACTGTTATTGTTCCAATAGCCCCTATTCTGATGCATAGTCTGCTTCTGTGACCTGCTGTTGATATATTACATGTTATCCTAGCATACCTAGATTAGTTATATTACTATCCCATCAGTGGCCCTACAGCCTTGTCCATGTTGCCAAGATGTACCATCTGGATTGTCCGAGATGATGGATCATTGTACAAAGCCAGAACACCCCTAAAGGCCCTTACAGTTATACGACTCTACCAAGCCGTATCAAGTGTGATCTACCGAGGGTGATTCCTTGTATTTCACTCTCGATGATGAGTTTGTAGTGCAGCACATCTAGTGTGACCTACTAAGGGTGATTCCTCGTATTCACTCTAGGTGACGACTCTGCCGTGCAGTATATCAAGGTAAATCTCTCGAGGGTGATTCATCCAGTTTCACCTGGATGGTATGGACCTGAACCCTGACATTCCAATGACATAGACGCGTCGGCCCCAAGGGTAGCATGAGAGATATTGTGGCGGAACGACAAGGAAGGTGGAGAACTTCTAGAGAGCGATGGGGCTAGTCCTTGGTCATGGTTTGCGAGTTACCAAGTCAGAGCGACAGTCATGTTCATCTCCATGAGTTACTAATAATACACTAATGGATTTGGGTATTTGACCTAAGGTTGCTATTGACATATACGCACTAACCGCCACAGAGCATAATTGTTATGGGACCCTCGGTGTTGTATGATCTCTCCTAAAAGATTTGTCAGACATCTAGTTCAGCATTGCGGCAAATTGGGCAGGTGCCACCCAGGACAGAGGTGGTGCTTGGTCCCAAGCCTACTAGCAACGACCCGAATTGCTTCGGGCTGAGCGGCCGAACAACTCCTTCAAGCTTAGATGTGGACCGGCGTGGACTTATCTGCGAAGTCTAGGTAGGACTATGGCGTGTCGATTTCCCGAGGCGGCGCATTACCCAGAAAAGTGTGTCTGTCCAGAGGTAATTGAGCGTATCGGGTAATGTGGTGCACCCCTACACGGAATTTAAGCTGTTCGAATGGCCATGTCCATTGTAATAGGATGCTTGGATATATGAGTGGTTTGGCTAGTAAAGTTTAAGCCAGAAGTGCCCACGCACTATGCCGGCATCCCCGATCCCATGGAGTTCCTCCAGCTATACGCTCTAAGCATTGAGGCAGCGAACAGTGTCGACAAGGTCATGGCGAACTGGTTTCCCATGGCCCTCAATGATGGCGCACGCTTTTGGCTCATGAACCTGCCGAGGAGTCAATCTCTTCGTGGGATGAGCTTCGTAGTCAGTTCACCGCCAACTTCCAGGGCACTCGTGACTGCGCCCTCACCATCAACAACCTGCGGCGTGTGAAGCAGTGGCTTGGCGAGATCCTCCACAAGTACATTCAGCGCTTCATCCATGTAACACCCTCGATGCGGCTATATCTCCCACGTGTCGAAGCACGACTTAGAGGCATAACCGCATTGAAAGCAATGTCGCAAGTGAGGTAATCTTCACACAACCCATGTAATACATAAGGGACAGAGATACATAGTTGGCTTACAATCGCCACTTCACACAATTACATGAATAAAGCACTACATCAACCAGTTACAATCAAGGTCCGACTACGGAACCAAAATAAAAGAAGAACCCCAAATGTGACAAGGGTCCCCGATCGACCCCAACTGGGCTCCACTACTGATCAACTAGAACGAAACAACACAAAGGACAAGATATTCATCGAGCTCCTCCTGAGTTTGGTTGCGTCATCTGCAAGGACTCAACGGCACCTGCAAACTGGTTTTGGAAGTATCTGTGAGCCACCGGGACTCAGCAATCTCGCACCCTCGCGATCAAGACTATTTAAGCTTATGGGTAAGGTAAAAGTATGAGGTGGAGCTGCAGCAAGCGACTAGCATATATGGTGGCTAACATACGCAAATGAGAGCGAGAAGAGAAGGCAAGGCACGATCGAGAAACTATGATCAAAAAGTGATCCTAGAACAACCTACGTCAAGCATAACTCCAACACCGTGTTCACTTCCCGGACTCCGCCGGAAAGAGACCATCACGGTTACACACGCGGTTGATGTATTTTAAATTAAGGTCAACTTCAGGTTTTCTACAACCAGACATTAACAAATTCCCATCTGCCCATAACCGCGGGCACGGCTTTCAAAAGTTCAAATCCCTGTAGGGTGTCCCAACTTAGCCCATCACAAGCTCGCGCGGTCAATGAAGGAATAGACCTCCTCCCAAGACATTCCGATCAGACTCGGTATCCCGGTTCTACAAGACATTTCGACAGGGTAAAACTAAACCAGCAACACCGCCCGAATGTGCCGACAAATCCCGATAGGAGCTGCACATATCTCTTTCTCAGGGCACACTCAGATGAGCCAGACGTTGGGTAGGCTAGCCCAGAGTTGCCCCTGGTAGCCCCGGACATCGCTCAGTTGGACCAACACTCAGAGGAGCACTGTCCCGGGGGGGGGGGGTAAAATAATGATGACCCTCAGGAGCGTGACTCCCAAGGGAAAAGAAAAGGCTAGGTGGCAAAAGGTAAAACCAATGTTGGGCATTGCTGGAAGAGCTTTACTTAAGGCGAACTGTCAAGGGGTTCCCACTATTACCCAACCGCATAAGGAATGCAAAATCCGGGAACATAACACCGATATGACGGAAACTAGGGCGGCAAGAGTGGAACAAAACACCAGGCATAAGGCCGAGCCTTCCACCCTTTACCAAGTATATAGATGCATTAAATAAATAAGATATATTGTGATATCCCAACAAGTAAACATGTTCCAACCAGGAACAACATCTCCATGTTCCAACAAGGAACAAAACTTCAATCTTCACCTGCAACTAACAACACTATAAGAGGGGCTGAGCAAAGCGGTAACATAGCGAATCTACGGTTTGCTGGGACAAGGTGGGTTAGAGGCTTGGTTCAACAATATGGGTGGCATGATAAGCAAGTGGTAGGTATCGCAGCATAGGCATAGCAAAAGAGCGAGCATCTAGCAAGCAAAGATAGAAGTGATTTCGAGGGTATGATCATCTTGCCTGAAATCCCGCAAGGAAGAAGAACGAGTCCATGAAGAAGACAAATGGAACGTAAACGAATGGGTCCTCAAAACGTGACGTTAACGGAACCAACCCGAAGAAGCAAACACCGGAAAAGAAGCACACAACATAGTAAACAACCAACACATGAACATGATATGATATGCAGGATGCGGTATGCGATGCATATGCATGATTGGACAAGGAATTCATGAACCTGGACTCAACTTGGATAACCAAGTGTTCCACTGGAAAGATGAGATGAAATCGCTTGAAAATGATATAAAGATCACCGGAAACGGAGTTACGGTTTGGAAATGGCAAGCAATTCAAATATGACACCGGTCTGCGATTTACAGCAAGTAGCCAACTAAATGCAACAAGATGAACATGCTACAACACTTAAACATGGAAAAAAATACATGGCAGGAATCCATTCATGATGCTTAACAAAAGTCTAGCACTGAGCTACGGCCAATTCATACATTAACAGGTTCAAACAAGCATGGCAAAAATGCATATGGTAAACAGATTTCAGACTTGTCTGGAATTTCAGATCAGATAGCACTCTTCGGAGCATGAAAACAATATATTACAGGACCTGAACAAGGCAAGGTAAAGCATGGCATGGAGCTACTCAAAGATCTTAATAAAAGTCCCTTAGTGACCTTGAGCCAAAAGGGATCAGAAAATACAATTGCAAGCATGTGAACATGGCAAAAACATAATCAGTTCTCAGACATGGTGAAAACTGGAGCATGCTGAAAACAGATATCAAGTAGGCATGTTTACGAGCTCGATGCACTCACTACAGAGCAAGGCATGACAATCTAAGCATACACCCATCAAGAATACACAAAATAAAAGCTAGACATGGAAAGAACAATACCATGGCATGCACGGATCAACTACAACATCCTCGGCAAAATCGCTAACAAGTAGACAATCTGCCCAGATTTACGAAGTAGCAAAAGTAGAGCTCGAATGACTCAAGCTAGGGTGCTCCATAATTGCAAACAAAGACATGGATGGATATAGAACTATAAGATTAACAAAACATCCTTACTGATCATCCTCAAAAGAGGCACGGATCACTAGGAAACAACATGAACATATGGCATAATGAGATAAACAGACCAAGGACTTGGTGGAAATGCTAAGTCCCTGAAATCAGCATTACCAAGTGCCTCACTTTGCAAGCTTGTGCTAGACACCACACACATCACAAAAATACATGGGTCACACCTCTGGAAACATGGCAAAACCCTTAAGAAAACATAAGTAGAGCTCATCGGCATATCATGCACACAATAATCATGGCAAAAATGACAAATATCTAAATGGAGCAGCAGATCTGACAATTATCTCAACTAGCACTCTTCCAACAGCATTTCGGGCATCAATATGAACTCAAATGAAAATTATGCAATGAGATGAAATGATGTACTCTCTGAAGCGAACATTTTGATCTGCTATATGCCCAAAACGAATCTACGGATGCAAAGTTACGACATGATGAACATTGCCAAAAAGTTAGGGATTCGGGAGGGAAAAGTCAACCGACTTTGAACTGGATCTGGATCTGGCCGGGCACGCGTTTCGAGGATGGCCGGATTCTCTCGCCGGAGTTTGGGGAGGAGCTGCGGCCATGCAGAGGTGGTCCGGCGGAGTGGAAGGCGCGGGATGGGGCGGAGGAGGTCGCCGGCACCGGAGCTCGCGGTGGTTC
>NC_057803.1:391331934-391378667 GCF_018294505.1 Triticum aestivum | reverse complement strand
GCCTGACCTCCGCGGGCCGGCGCGGTGGCGAGGAGAGAGAGGAGGCGACGCGGGATGAGGTGGCGCGCGTTGAGTGGCTGAGGCGGAGGAGGCGATGATGTGGCACAACGCGATTGGCCGGGGTGAGGTGCCGGCGGACATGTCCGGCGGCGGAGTGGACGTGTCCGGCGCGCGGAGGAGGAAGATCTAGGGTTTCGGGGAAAAGATCCGAAAACGAAAATGAAGGGGTCTATTTATAGAGGTAGAGGGAGCTAGGAAGCTCCAAATGAGGTGCGGTTTTTGGCCACGCGATCATGATCGAACGCTCTAGATGATGGAGAGGGTTTTGGTGGGTTTTGGGCTGCAACACACACACGAGGCCTTTTCGGTCCCTCTGTTAACCGTTGGAGTATCAAACGAAGTCCAAATTGTACGAAACTTGACAGGCGGTCTACCGGTATTAAACCAAGGCTGCTTGGCAAGTCTCAGTCCAATCCGGAAATGTTTAATCCCCACACATGAAAGAAAGGTAGAAAGGACCACCGGAGGAGAACGAAGCGCCGGAATGCAAAACGGACAACGAGGAAAAAGCTCGGATGCATGAGACGAACACGTATGCAAATGAAATGCACATGATGACATGATATGCAATGCATGACACGCAAGCAATGACAAGGCAACAACAACAAATAACTGGACGACACCTGGCACATCGGTCTCGGGGCGTTACAATCCATGTGCGCCAGAAGGCCTCGGACCCATCATCTCTGTGTTCACCAATGGCGCCATGGATGTCCGGATGAGCGAGAAGCTCGCCATCAATGACGGCCTGAGCATGGCGCTGGAACTTCTCAACATGGCCGACAAGTGTGCCAATGAAGAGGAAGGTCGCCTCTTCCTCCTCAAAAACCCCGACACCGAGCTAGATGACAAGAAAGCCAAGGCCAATGAAGTGAAGAGCAAGGGTCCTGCCATGCTTGCGGAGGAGCCTGAGAAAAAGCGCGGCCACAACCGCGACAAGTACGTCAAGGATGGTCGTCTGTTCTGCATCTACCACAATGTGCGCACCCACAACACCAATAACTGCTAGGAGCTCAAGGCGCTCCATGACGAGCGCTTGGGCCATCGCCTTAACCGCAACAACCACGGATTCGGCCGCAGAGGCGGCCGCGGTGGACGCCAATGGGACAACTACAACCCCCGCCAGGGCTAGCGTGACCAGCCTCACGAGGGAGGCTAGAGACACCAGCCTTGTGATGGTGCCTAGTGCGATCAGCCTCATGTGGCACGTCGTCAGCACAACGCGGGTCTTCTGCCGCTACTGATGTCGCCTAGGAGGAACAACAACAACCAGCTGGAGGCTACTAGGAGCCTTGCATCGTATCCTGCATCCTCGGTAAGGATCAGGCTCCCGTGTCTAACCGCCTCTTCAAGCAGTTCTGTCACGAGGTGAACCCTGCCCTCCTGAGGCTTGAGGCTGTGCGCCCCTGAAGTGTTCATAGTATGCTACCAGCTTCGACTCCAAGGACCACCTCATGTGCTCAGCCACCGCCATCGCACTCCCCATGCTGTGCACTGCTACCATCAGCAACGTCTTCATCACCAAGACCCCCATCGACCAGGGTGTCGGCTCAACATGGTCTCCATCGCAACCTTCGATACGCTTCAGGTCCCCTACGACTAGCTCATGCACACCAGCCGTTTACGGGCGGTGACCGATAGCTCCACCATCCCCTGGGGCAAGTGTGCCTCCTTGTTACCTTCAGCACTCATTACAACTACCACACCGAGCTCATCGACTTTGACATGACGCACAACTACTACGCCATCTTGGGATACCCCACTCTTGGCAAGTTCATGGCGGTTGTCGGTGTTATGGGAACGGGGGTACCCAGACTTGCCTGCATGCGGCCCACGACGTAGCTCCATTGACAACCTCGTATGACCCATCTTCAGCACCAACAACTCAAGACCCTCGTGAGGGGCCAAGCCTCGCGAGGCAGATGACGCCAAGAACTCTAGAAGGAGCGGCGTCCTTAGGATGGCTCCTGAGGAGCAGAGATTTCTATGCAAGCCTTACCTCGTGAAGTTTAGATGACATGAGCCATGACGACCAAGGCCACGCGGGCGCCAGCTGGCGCAGGACAGTAGATTCCTCTTTGGTGCTAAGGAGGCAAGCGTAGGCGCAGAGTCCCGAGGAATCGGCCAAAGGTTTCCATTTCCATGCAATGAGACAAAGACCACCAGGACGGCAGGATGGAGGTCATCGCCGACCCACCACGGCATCACGACCAGAGGCTTTGCAGGAGAAGACTACTTTTGTCAGGATAACATGTACTAGTTGTCTCCCTTCGAATTTGGCTGTTGTGGGGTCCCTTCCCGCCTTCATTTGGAAAGAGGACCAAGGCCACTATAAATAGGGCCTAGCCACCACCGTAGAGGAGGACCGGGTCTGGATCATTCAGATCATCCTCTCCCCCACTAGCTCAAAAACACACCTCCTAAGGTCGTTCTTCCACTGCATTAGTTCAACCTCAGCCCACCTCGAGGCCAATCCAACACAAAGCAGGAGTATGGTTTTACACCGCAACGTGCCCCGAACCTGGGTAAACTGTTGTGTCCTCTTTCCTTTTAGTTCATCGAGCTAGGCCATGGGATCGATAGGTTGGCTGTCAGGACCCCGACTCCATGCCACATCGATCTGGCATGTAACACCTCATATCACTTTGCGGCCTCACGCACGGTATTCCCACGGGTGTCGCCTTACCTTTGCCCGGGACCGTTTGCGCCTTTTGGCACACGTATATGACAGTGTCGCTAGCATCCATATGATAAGGAGCCCCGGCTGACATGGCTAGTCGTAAACCCAAAGTGGCACAAACTTACAGGGACAGGCATCCATGACCCAGCATCGAACGTGTCGGTCATCAGCGAGTGAATCCAGGCTGTAGCACTGGGCTAGCAGGACTCCGGTGAACCGGGCTGTAGCGGGCTAACAGGACTCCGGTATTCATCGCGTGACATTTCCCCGAAGGGACAGACACAGGAACGAAGAAGGACACATGCCGGCCAGCCTAAGTGTTCCGGAGCAGTAGCAAGCTACCATGGCTCGGTGGAAACACTAGGAGACATTTCCCGGTAAGAGAGGCTACTAAAGATAAACAACTAGATAGTCAGATCCCACACATACCAAGCATTTCAATAACATACACACAATATGCTCGATATGTGCAATACAACATGGCATCACAAAATGACTCTACGACTCAAGTATTTATCAATAGGCTCCGAGGAGCGAGATATTACAAACATGGGTCTCATGACCCAACACTCAGAGCATACAAGTCAAAGCTCAAGCGGAAGCTATCATGTCTGGGTACAGACATCTATAAAGGAAAAAGCCTGAGAAGCCTGACTATCTACCAGATCCTGCCGAGGGCACAAGATCGTAGCTGAGGTAACAAGCTAAACGTCGAAGTCCACGCGAAACTACTAGTGAGACCGAAGTCTCTCTGCAAAAACATAAAATAGGCAAACGTGAGTACAAATGTACCCAGCAAGACTTACATCAGAACTATCTACATATGCATCATTATCAACAAAGGGATGGTGGGGTTTAACTGCAGCAAGCCAGCTTTGACTCGGTGGCTATCCTGAACTACGACTGCAAGTAACTCTTTTGAGGTGGCGCACACGAGTCCACATATTCACCATATCAATACACCACTATGGATCCGCTCCCGTCTCCCTACGAGAACGCCATCCATAGCACTCACGCTTATCTTGCGTATTTTAGAGTATCCACTTTCACTTGTTTATGAACTGATATAAGCAACCCAGAAGTCCTTTTCCGCGGACACGGCTATTCGAATAGATTAGGTTAACCCTGCAGGGGTGTACTTCTTCACACACGCTCTCACCACTTACCGCCGTTTACACGACATGTACTCGGCAACCTTCAAGCGGAAGCCCAACGTGGGTGTCGGCCACGGCCTACCTAAACACTCAAGTCTCTAGTCCAGGTTTATCGCCTATTCGGGTTCCATCCATGAGGAGATCCGGCCGGAGTTTCGCTCACAGCCCCAAACGATGTGAACAGGGTTCCCGAGACACCAAACGGGCGCCCGGTACACCGTGCCACATGCCTACCGCATCACAGCCCACCCCTACGGTCAGCGCTGCGCACGGCCTCCAGCATACTACAAACACCAGAAACTACTTGCAACTCCTGGAAAGAGGACAAGGGTGATCAAGAAGCCGAGAGGGTCCATTGGTTTCGGGCCCAATGCGTGGTAGTAGCTGAATCATGGATCACAAACACAGAACTCAGTTCCTGAGGACGGCTGCAATGAGACAACCCACCATGTACTCCTACATGGCCTCTCACCACTACCTTTACCAAATCGTGTTCACACACTTAGCTCACACAAAGTAGGACATGTTCACACGCCTCTGATTCATCCCGGATGAATCAGACCCGACTCAACTCTAAGCAGTAGCAGGCATGACAATCAAGCATGAATGAGTAGGCACATCAGGGCTCAAACAACTCCTACTCATACTAGTGGGTTTCATCTATTTACTGTGGCAATGACAGGTCATGCAGAGGATAAAAGGGTTCAGCTACCGCAGCAGGTAACAGTTGAATCGTTGTTGTCCTAATGCAGTAATAGAGAGCAGGAGCGAGAGAGTAGGATTGTATCGGAATGAACAAGGGGGTTTTGCTTGCCTGGCACTTCTAAAGATAACATTGAGTCTTCATCAGTGTCAACGATCACATCATCGGTATCACGTCTATCGAAAGGGGGCAATCACCGGCAACTGAGGAAAGACACAATCAATGCAATGCACAATATGATGCATGCTCATGACATGGCAATATGAATGTGTTTTGAGCTAATGCAACTAGCAACAGATTAAATGAAGTTGGTTTGAATATAATATTCAAATTCAAACTCCATATGTGATTATTCAAACGCCATTTAATTGATTTGTGCTAAACAGCAGCTATAAGTTGTTCTAACATGCATGAAAATGGTACAGATGGATTCCTTGAATTTTTCTGATAATTTTTCATATATAAATTATTTAATTTGGAGCTACGCTTGAATTTCTATGAATTTTAGAAGTTTTAGGCATTTTCTGGAATTTCCTGATTATTATAAAATAAACTAAATTCCAGAAAAGGAATATTGCGTCAGCATGACGTCATTCTGACCTCAGCAGAGTCAACAGGGGCTGGTCCGGGTCAAACTGACCAGTGGGGTCCACTGGTCAGTGACACAACTAATTAACCAAGTTAATTAGCCTTAAGTTAATTCTAACTAAACTGTTTGTGGGGCCGGGGCCCACTGGTCAGCGACTAATCAGCTAACTAACCTAGGTTAATTAGTGTTAAACTAATACTAACTAAAATGTCAGGGGGGGTGGCCCACACATCAGTGACACACGGGGAAGGTCAAACCTGGGTCAACTTGCCGGAGTTGACCCGCGGCTCGTCGCCGGCGGAGCCAGAGACGGCGGAGGGGTGCGGTTTCCCTCCTCCGGCGACCAAATGGCCGGCGGAGGGCGTCTACGTCACGCAGGCACTCGTCCGCGTCGAGTAGTGGCAGCGGCTGGGCCTAAGATGGCCAGAGTCGTCACCGGCATCGACCGTGGCGGTCGCCGGAGCTCGGGCGAGCTCGGGGTCGACGCTACGGTGGCCGGGGAGGCTCGTGCGAGGCACCTACGTGCTCTAGGCAGCGCGGGGAGGAAGCTGAGCACGACAGCCGGGCCACTAGGTGGCCGGAGGCACGTCGGCGGCGATCACAGGCGGCGGCGGGTTTCGGTCATCAAGGGGGCGACGGCTACGGCAATCAAACGAAGAGGGAAAGAGGGGGGGAAACGGTGGCGGAGCTCACAGGGGTTGCGACGGTGGCCTCGGGGAGCTCGGGGAGGCGGCGGAGGCGGCGAATCGACAGCGGCGGTCCTCGGTGGCCGAGGAGGAGGAAAACGTCGGGACGGCGCTTCGGGGCTTCTCCGGTCGCGTGAGCCGACGGGGAGGTCGAGGGAGGCACTGCGGAGCTCAGGAGCGCGTCGGGGAGGAGAAGGGGTGGCGGTGGCCGCGAGGAAGCTTGTCGGTGGCGGCGGCTCCGTTCGGTCCGGGCGAGAGAGAGGGAACAGAGGAGAGATGGGGACGAGGGAGTGAGCGGGAGGGTTCCAGGGGTCGAGGCGGCGCCGAGGAGAAGGCGCGAGGCGTCGTGGTGGCCTCAGGCGAAGCAGACGAGCAGGGTGGTGGCGTGGCGAGCTCGGGCGCGTGCGCCGAGTCCCTCCTCTGCCTACTGGCGCGAGGAGGAAGGCGACAGGGAGGAGGAGGTGGGCTGGGCCGCACAGTGCTGGACCAGCACAGGAGCTGGGCCGGCTCTGGTGGGCTGCACGGGTAAGGCCAGGTAGGCTTTCTGCTCTGTTTTATTTAATTCTGTTCTGTTTTTTTCTTTTATTTAATTCTTTTGCCACTGTTTTGAATTAAAAATAATTCAAACAATGCCAAAAACTCCTCTGAATATTTTATATTGCTAGATGGATTTTTCCAAAAGCTTATAAAATATTTCAGGGGTATTTGAAATTATATTCTAATTATATGAATATAATTCAAATTCAAATAGCTAATGAATTAAATCCAAAGTCCCAAAAATAATTCCTTAAAAATGTTCAATATTTTGGTTGGGACCAGAACCCTTACCAAAAATTATCAAACATTTAAGAAGAGCATTTTGGAGCAATGAATGAGATTTCTAGGGTTTTTGCCCCTCTTTTATTTAAGTTTTTGAGGCTTCCAAAATTCCTCAGTTCAAGTTTCAGAAATATAGACATGATGCACACATGGAAGCAATCACAGAACAGGCCAGAGCTAAGGATGTGACATTGGCAGACTAGGTTGGTCGAGTTCTTCGCAAGCACCCCAGAGTTCGAATCTATCTAGGGTTTGCGGAGCCCAAAATCTGACATTTGGCATGCCAGGTAGGGGTGTGTTAGAGCCTATCTTTCGCTAGTTTATTTGACACCGCTCCACCGCTCCCATGGCTGACGCTCATTGAGCTCGTGCTGAACGCCGGGCCGCCCTCACTGCCCGTGTCGCTCAGACAGCACTGGCGGGCGATGACTACCCTCGCCATCCCCCTTCGCTAGTGGCGAACGCCGCCACTGTCAGGACATTGATTCCAAGTCACATCGATATAGCCGGTAACACCTCATATCACTTTGCGGCCTCACGCACAGTATTCCCACGGGTGTCGCCTTACCATGGCCCAAGACCGTTTGCGCCTTTTGGCTCATGTATATGATAGTGTCGCTACCATCCATATGACAGAGAACCTGGGCCGACATGGCTAGTCGTGAACCCAAAGAGGCACTAACCTATGGGGAGAGGCATACATGAATCACATCGAGCATGTCGGTCAACAGCGTGTGAATCCGGGCTGTAGCACTGGGCTAACAAGACTCCGGGAACCCAGGCTGTAGCAGGCTAGGCAGGACTCTGGATGTCACCGCGTGACATTTCCCCGAAGGGACAAACACAGGAACGAAGTGAAACACATGCCGGCCAGTCAAGTGTCCTGAGCAGTAGTGCTAGGCTAGCAGGACTCCGGTGAACCTGGCTGTAGCGGACTACTATGGCTCATGGAAGCACTAGACTACATTTCCCCATAAGAGAGGTTGCCAAGGATAACAACTAGGTTGTCGGATCCCACACATACCAAGCATTTCAATCATACACACAATATGCTCGATATGTGTAATTACAACATGGCATCACAACATAACTCTACAACTCAAGTATTTATTCCTTAGGCTCCGAGGAGTGAGATATTACAAACATGGGTCTCATGACCCAACAATCACAGCATACAAATCAAGCACATGCGGAAGCTTAACATGTCTGAGTACAGTCATCTACAAATGGAAAAGGGCTAAGAAGCCTGACTATCTACCAGATCCTGCCGAGGGCACAAGATCGTAGCTGAGGTATCAAGCTAACATTGAAGTCCACGCGGAAGTACTAGCGAGACTGAAGTCCCTCTCTGCAAAACATAAATTAAGCAAACGTGAGTTCAAAGGTACTCTGCAAGACTTACATCAGAACTAGCTACATATGCATCGGTATCAACAGGGGGGGTGGTGGAGTTTAACTACAGCAAGCCAGCTTTGACTCAGTGGCTAACCTGAACTACGACTGCAAGCAACTCTTTTGAGGTGGCGCACACGAGTCCACATATTCACCATTCAATACACCACTATGGAACTGCTCCCGTCTCCCTACGAGAAGGCCATCCATAGCACTCACACTTATCTTGCGAGTTTTAGAGTATCCACTTTCATTTGTCTATGAACTATGCAAGGGGTCCAAGTTTCCATATCCGAGGAATCCGGCTATTCGAATAGATAATGATAACCCTGCAGGGGTGTACTTATTCACACACGCTCCCACCACTTACCACCATATACACGTCATGTATCTCGGCAACCTTCAAGCGGAAGCCTGGCGAGGGTGTCGGCCACGGCCTACCTAAACACTTAAGTCTCTAATCTAGGTTTATCGCCTATCCAGGTTCCACCCACAGGGAGTCCGGCTGAGGTTTCCACATATAGCGCCGAACGATGTGAACAGGGTTCCCGAGACACCAAACGGGCGCCCGATACACCGTGCCATGGTGTATCTACCGCAACATAGCCCACCCCTAGGGTCAGCGCTACGCACGGCCGCCAACACATAACCTACAAACACCAGAAACTAGTTGCAACTCCTGGACAGAGTACTAGTGTGATTAACAAGCCGAGAGGGTCAATTAAGGATCCCAATGAGTGGTAGTAGCTGTTCATGGATCACAGACATAGAACTCAGTTCCTGAGGACGGCTGCAATGAGACAACCCACCATGTACTCCTACATGGCCTCTCACCGCTACCTTTACCAAAAACGTATTCACACAGTTAGCTCACACACGGTAGGACATGATCACACACCTCCGATTCATTCCCGATGAATCATACCTGACGCAACTCTATGTAATAGTAGGCATGACAAACAAGCATGAATGACTAGGCACATCAGGGCTCATACAACTCCTACTCATGCTAGTGGGTTTCATCTATTTACTGTGGCAATGACAGGTCATGCAGAGGATAAGGTGTTCAACTACCGCAACAAGTAACAGCTAAATCGTTGTTGTCCTAATGCGGTAAAAGAGAGCAGGAGTGAGAGAGTGGGGTTGTATCGGAATGAACAAGGGGGTTTTGCTTGCCTGGCACTTCTGAAGATATCATTGGGTCTTCATCAGTGTCAACGATCACAGCGTCGGTACAACGTCTATCGAGAGGGGACAACCACCGGCAACAGAGAAGGAACACAATCAATGCAATGCACAACATGATGCATGACAATGACATGGCAATATGTTGTTGATTGAGCTAATGCAGCTAGTAACACAATTAAATGAAGTTGGTTTGAACCCAAAGTTCAAATTCAAACTCCACATGTGGTTATTTAAATACCATTCATTTCATTTGTCCTAAACAGTGGCCTTAATTTGTTCTAACATGCATGAAAATGGTCCGGATGGATTCCTTGAATTTTTCTGATATTTTTTCATATATAATTTATTTCATTCTGAGTTATAGATAATTTTCTATGAATTTTAGAAGTTTTGGCTATTTTCTGGAATTTTTTGAATTATTTAAAATCCAGAAAATCATTTACTGCACCAGCATGACATAGGGGTGATGTCAGCAGGTCAACTGGGTCAGCCAGGTCAAACCAGACCTGTGGGACCCATACATCAGTGTCTCAGGCTGGTTTGGGTGGATGACAGGTGGGACTAGTCAAAGGCCACGTCAGCAAAGTCAACCTGACATGTGGGCCCGGTGGGTTAGTCTAAGTTAAACAGGGAATAAAATCCGGGGTTAATTAGCACGTGGGGCCCAGTTGTCAATGACTCCAGGGGGTAATCAGTAGGGTGCTTAGGCCCTAAGGATGGTGCCACGTCAGCCACCGGCATTTAACCGCCGGCGACGACAGGCCGCGGCGATGCCCGCTTCGGGTTTGCTCTACGGGCCACCATTCCACGCGCGGAAGGGCGCGTTTGAAAGAGGGGAGAGAGACGCATCCGTGGTTGGCCGTGGTTCGGGCGGGGATGGACGGAGTCAACGATGGCGACCAAAACGGCGGCTGCTGGAGCACGGTGGGTTGCGGGTTTGGGGTTGCGGTGCACAAGAGGGGGAGATGTTGGTGGCTACGGTCTCGTGGGGTCATTCTAAGAACGGTAGTGTACTCAGGTGGAAGCTCCAGTGGCTATAGCCATGACGGCCACATGGCGCGGCGGCGGCGAGCTTCGGCTCCGGTGAGAACGAGGGGTACAAGGGGCAATCGAGGCGGGGAAGAGAGGGGTTCGAAGCGGTAGCTCACAGTGGTTGTAGGGGGCGTCGAAGTGGGCTCGGAGAAGCACATACGGCGTCGTGGCATTGCCGGCGATCTCGGTGGCCCGAGGTAGAAGACGACGATGTCGAGGGCGTTGCGGTGCTTCCCAGCTCACGTGACTCGGTGGGGTATACAGGGACGGCGTGGCGGAGCTCCCGAGCACGTTGGATGGGCGAGGGAGGGCCAGTGGCCATGGTAACAGCGAGCGGTGGCGACGGGCATGGTCGGCCATGGGGGGGGGAATCAGAGAAGCAAGGGGGAGGGAGGTCCAGAGAGTGAGGGATAAGTGAGAGGGGGTCGGGGAGGTGGCGTGGCACTCGTGAGGGCGTCCAGGCCCTCGACGGCGAGCAGGAGTTGGCGAGGCGCGTGCCAGCGCGTCGCGGCCACACGCTCATCCTCCTGCCAAAGGAGGAAGACGACAGGGGAGGGGGCCAGGTGGGCCGGGTCGGCCACTTGGGCTGCCAGGTAAGGTCCAGGTGGGCTTCTCTCTCTCTCTCTTTACTTTTCTTCCATTTTCTATTTTTCTGCTACTATTTTGGCTTTAGTATAAATACTAAAGCATTTTGAAAAATGCTGGAATAATTTGTGGACACTCTCTAGATTATTCTAGTGGCCCACATTTAATTTCAGCATTATCTGAGCATTTAATTTATTTATAGTATTTAAATGCCCAAAGTCAAATACAATATGAATTAATTCAAAAATCCAGGAATGACCTAGAAATATGTTCATCATTTTTGGCAGAGGTTTTCACCCTTATCAGAAATCGTGAACATTTTCAAAGGGCATTTTTGGGTTCATTGAAAATGACTTTCGTTGAGCCTATTTGAAATCCATGTGGTTCTAGGGTTTGAACATCCCCATTCGAGGTTTCTGAGAAAAAGTAAACATGATGCATGGAGGTTATGCAAGGATAGGCAAGACTAAGCTAGGGCTCTGACAGCTCTACCCCACTAAACAAGAATCTCGTCCCGAGATTCAGGTCATGAGGTAAGAAGACAGAGGGGACACACGACCAACACAATCTTCACGATCCAGGTTGCACTTCATAAGATTGTTGATTCGATCACCATCATTGTCTCGAAGTCTTGCTCCAGGAATTCCTACTGACATGACAACGAGAGGGAAAGAAACTCTAGAAGGATCGATCTTCTCGAAGATCGAGCAACGCAGGATCAACTCATGGAGTGAGACATAGGAACATCTCTCCAATTGAGACACAAAGTTCACATCAGGGTGATGGAAAGAAGCGAATGATAAAGATTCAAATTTGGTAGGCAACAATTCCACGCTTAAGCAGGATGGTGCATGGTTTCAAGGTTGCGAGGAGATAATTGTCATGAACCCATAACAGGGCACGTTGGAGAAGGTGACTCGTTGAACTGTTCCCTTAAGTGGCAAAAAGAATTACTTTTAATCAATAAATCATTGAAACTCTTCATACCAGCTTAAGGCAATTTACAATTGATCGTTTGAGATAGCTCGAAGAGACAGCATACTCGGACTAGGATGGATGATGTGGACTACCTTGTTGAAGACAACGCAAGGGATGATTTGCTTGCGCCTGCTCTCAAGAACTTGAGCATTTCCATATTCCTCAAGGTTCTACCAACATCCGTCGCAAGGATTCTGGCAACACGACATACTACCATGATGACTAGTGATGGATGATGCGGATACAAAGGAGATATCACCTTCTCAGATCTTCCCTTAGCGAGGCTAAGGGAACAGAATCTGGACGATCGACCAAGAGACATTTAGCACTCCGCTTCTAATGTTCTCCTTGATGTGCTAGCGTAATCCATTTATAGATATAGTTTGATATCTAGAACATCAAGTAAAAAGGTCGAACTTCGGAAGCTCAAGAATCCATAAGGAATAACTACGGAGGCAGATCCTACGAGATCCTTATGGGGAGGTGACCAACTTCTTCAACCAAGATACTACAATAATAGGCCTTCCGGTTAGGTGTGTTGGCCACGACATCCACGTTACTGGTTACAGAGAGACCAACATTATAGTTCTTGGAGTACGTTCCAACCATCATATCTGCCTGAGATTCAGATCTGGTTGGTGTTAGGATATTCCAGACCCATCCAGTCTAGAAAGAAAATGAGAGTTTGCAACACAATTTAACAAGATGACATTGCGAGATTCTCGGGGAATGAACTACGATAGCAAGCTCCAAAACATGAGTTGGTTCTGCTACAAACCTGTGAACACGCTATCCAAGACGAGCATGACCATGTAGTAGTCTTATAGTAAAACACTAGCGAGTTCAGGTGGGGAACCATCATCAAGGATTTCAAAGTCTTTACGCAAGTCCATGGATTAGATCCCAAGCGTAGACTTCTTTGCCTTGAACAAGTCAATCAGTGGCTTGGTGTGCTGGGGAATACATATGGAGTGGAGGTAATTAATCTACCAAACCATAGAATACATCCACACATGCATAACTGACTTGGGACAGTGCCAGGGGAAAACAAAAACAATCTTTCTCGAACTCACGGCGGCAACTTGCACCAAATGCACATGAATTCCAGGAAGTCACTTTTTCAATCCAAGCATAAGCTTCATGAACGGAACATGAAGGCATTGCTTATAAAGTTTCCAACACTAGGTTGATGTTCAACATGAATCATGGGGGAGACAAAATGTTGTTGGTGGGCTCAACAACAACTCATCGGAATTTCCATATCACTGGACTTCCACCATCATGTGAACATGGTGATAGCATTGGTCAGACCAAAAGTTGTAATGGTGTATTCTCGAGGGATCAACCACGGGTAAGACAACATTACGAACATCGTTGGTTCTGATTTGACTTGACGATAGCCCATACTCAAGTCAAAGTTTTGGCAAGGCAATAGATCCAACAACTGATCATGAGGACCCATCGATGGAGATATCATCTTTCTTCAACACACACACACACATACAAGGATATCCCTTAGTGATGAACTAAGTGGATTAAATTTTATCTTCCAACTCTCCAAGTTGTTATTTGGCTCAACCAACTAGCTTAGGGATATCCAATACAGATTCTTGGTGAAGGGTGATTTATAAGAAAACCAACTTGATCACGAACTCAACATAGCGGTCAGGTGACAACCTGGTAATACTTCCAAGAAGATCTTCGGAAAATCACGAACCACCGATATATTACTAAGCTCGAGAACAATCTCGCTTTTCAGAGCAAGATGATATGATCAAATAAGCAAGGGATTGAGTAATCCTCACTCATTAATCAAAGGGTGCACCAGAAATAAGGAGTAGGTAGCACAATCAATCTTAGGATGATGATTTAATAACCAACACGCTAAGGATGAGAATATTGTCCATTAACTACCAAGCAACATGGTTGCTAGGAGTATTGATTTCACACATCCTGGTTCACTTGTCAACATTCCGGTTGTGACAACACGGGACCGAGGGATGAAAAATGATAGCGAGAAGTATCACTGCGTCAAGAATTCATAAGAGGTGGTGCAACTCTCATGACACTCTTGACGTAAAGATGGTAACACTACAAGGTAGAACAAAACAAAAGCTGGAATTGCAATTGATCTGCGGAGTACAATTGCTTTGACCCAATCCTAGATATGGATGAGGTTCTGGAGTTTGTTTCTCCTAGTCGTTCTGGAATAGAATGGCTTGATGGACCACAAGAATAATAGGCATCGATAACATGAATGCACAGCTATTTTTGACTATCAACTGATAGAAGATGGTCGGAATACAACTGAAGAGGAACAACTCAAGGAACATATAATTTTCTGAGTTGTGCAGGGATAGATTAGTATGTCGATCAAAGCTCAACATTTCTTCCGGACAACCCATGCAGATAGGTAGGACTGGCAGATTCACAATGTAGAATGGAGAACTCATTAAGAGCACTCTGGTTGTGATCTTTTGATACAACAAACTTCTGCCATAAGTGGTTCATAGTATTTGGAACAAGAAAATACCACGGACCTCGAGGACTATCGCAAAGGTTACTAATATCCTAAAGGAATTAGCAACACTATCAACATGAGGTAAGTAGGGTGAATCTCGGGTTCAAGAACCCATGAATAGAATACCTACCACTACATGGCATCACGGGATGCTTTCGAGAATGGTGGCCAGAATCATCACACCGGGAACACAAAAGATGGCTAGATTACTAGGTGACTCCCTAAAACACCTAGGGTCATAATAATATCTCCAACATATATGTCGAGGCAATAGAGTACCTCAATTGACCGGTTAGTGTGATTAATCTGGCCTAAATGGACATCAGGAACAGGAGGAAGGGGTTTGCAAATGCATCAGACTATTTAGAAACCTGGAATGACTCGGACAGCATAACGGCTGTAAATGCTCAAAAAGATTTGAGACATCCTGCAAAATAGTGGCGTAACCACTTAACATCATCATATCAAGGGTCTGATTTGACTGACAACATACTAAAAGTAGTAGAAACCGAACTGAAACATGAATCCAACAATCCTATAAGTCTACGGATTAGTAACACGTCATCCTGATAGATAGATGAGAAGGCCTAGTTCTTAATCCCCATAGAAGAGAAGAGGATGACTCAGATCAAAAGGGCATAAGATATAAGGAGTAAAAAGAGCTTTACGTTCCCTTCCACTATCAATTCCCTTATATAACTAAAGCATTTCTAGACTCGACTTCGACCAGTTGGCTTGGTAAACCTACAGGCAGTCAGGCTATGATACCAAAGCTGTCAGGACCCCGATTTCAAGTCACATCGATCTAGCCGGTAAAACCTCATATCACTTTGCGGCCTCACGCACGGTATTCCCACGGGTGTCGCCTTACCATGGCCCGGGACCATTTGCGCCTTTTGGCTCACGTATATGATAGTGTCGCTAGCATCCATATGACAAAGAACCCGGGCCGACATGGCTAGTCGTGAACCTAAAGCGGCACTAACCTATGGGGACAGGCATACATGAATCACATCGAGCATGTCGGTTAGCAGCGTGTGAATCCGGGCTGTAGCACTGGGCTAACAGGACTCCGCGAACCCGGTCTATAGCAGGCTAGGAAGGACTCCGGATGTCACCACGTGACATTTCCCTGAAGGGACAGACACAGGAACGAAGTGAAACACATGCCAGCCAGTCAAGTGTCCTGAGCAGTAGTGCTGGGCTAGCAGGACTTCGGTCAACCGGGATGTAGTGGACTACTATGGCTCATGGAAGCACTAGACTACATTTACCCATAAGAGAGGTTGCCAAGGATAACAACTAGGTTGTCGGATCCCACACATACCAAGCATTTCAATCATACACACAATATGCTCGATATGTGCAATTACAACATGGCGTCACAACATAGCTCTACAACTCAAGTATTTATTCCTTAGGCTCCGAGGAGCGAGATATTACAAACATGGGTCTCATGACCCAACAATCACAGCATACAAATCAAGCACATGCGGAAGCTTAACATGTCTGAGTACAGTCATCTACAAATGGAAAAAGGCTAAGAAGCCTGACTATCTACCAGATCCTGCCGAGGGCACAAGATCGTAGCTGAGGTATCAAGCTAACGTTGAAGTCCATGCGGAACTACTAGCGAGACTGAAGTCTCTCTCTACAAAACATAAATTAATCAAACGTGAGTCCAAAGGTACTCAGCAAGACTTACATCAGAACTAGCTACATATGCATCGGTATCAACAGGGGTGGTGGTGGAGTTTAACTGTAGCAAGCCAGCTTTGACTCAGTGGCTAACCTGAACCACGACTACAAGCAACTCTTTTGAGGTGGCGCACACGAGTCCACGTATTCACCATTCAATACACCACTATGGAACAGCTCCCGTCTTCCTACGAGAAGGCCATCCATAGCACTCACACTTATCTTGCGAGTTTTAGAGTATCCACTTTCATTTGTCTATGAACTATGCAAGGGGTCCAAGTTTCCATATCTGAGGAATCCGGCTATTCGAATAGATAATGATAACCCTGCAGGGGTGTACTTATTCACACACGCTCCCACCACTTACCACCATATACACGTCATGTATCTCGGCAACCTTCAAGCGGAAGCTTGGCGAGGGTGTCGGCCACGGCCTACCTAAACACTTAAGTCTCTAATCTAGGTTTATCGCCTATCCAGGTTCCACCCGCAGGGAGTCCGGCTGAGGTTTCCACATACAGCGCCGAACGATGTGAACAGGGTTCCCGAGACACCAAACAGGCGCCAGATACACCGTGCCATGGTGTATCTACCGCAACATAGCACACCCCTAGGGTCAGCGCTACGCACGGCCGCCAACACATAACCTACAAACACCAGAAACTAGTTGCAACTCCTGGACAGTGTACTAGGGTGATTAGGAATCTAAGAGGGTCAATTAGGGATCCCAATGAGTGGTAGTAGCTGTTCATGGATCGCAGACACAGAACTCAGTTCCTGAGGACGGCTGCAATGAGACAACCCACCATGTACTCCTACATGGCCTCTCACCGCTACCTTTACCAAAAATGTATTCACACACTTAGCTCACACACGGTAGGACATGATCACACACCTCCGATTCATTCCCGATGAATCAGACCTGACGCAACTCTATGTAATAGCAGGCATGACAAACAAGCATGAATGAGTAGGCCCATCAGGGCTCATACAACTCCTACTCATGCTAGTGGGTTTCATCTATTTACTGTGGCAATGACAGGTCATGCAGAGGATAAGGGGTTCAACTACCGCAACTAGTAACAGCTGAATCGTTGTTGTCCTAATGCAGTAAAAGAGAGCAGGAGCGAGAGAGTGGGGTTGTATCGGAATGAACAAGGGGGTTTTGCTTGCCTTGCACTTCTGAAGATATCATTGGGTCTTCATCAGTGTCAACGATCACAGCGTCGGTACAACGTCTATCGAGAGGGGACAACCACCGGCAACAGAGAAGGAACACAATCAATGCAATGCACAACATGATGCGTGACAACGACATGGCAATATGTTGTTGATTGAGCTAATGCAACTAGCAACACAATTAAATGAAGTTGGTTTGAACCCAAAGTTCAAATTCAAACTCCACATGTGGTTATTTAAATACCATTCATTTGATTTGTCCTAAACAATGGCCTTAAGTTGTTCTAACATGCATGAAAATGGTCCAGATGGATTCCTTGAATTTTTCTGATAATTTTTCATATATAATTTATTTCATTCTGAGTTATAGATAATTTTCTATGAATTTTAGAAGTTTTGGCTATTTTCTGGAATTTTCTGAATTATTTAAAATCTAGAAAATCATTGACTGCGCTAGCATGACATAGGGGTGACGTCAGCAGGTCAACTGGGTCGGCCAGGTCAAACCTGACCTATGGGACCCATACGTCAGTGTCTCAGGCTGGTTTGGGTGGATGACAGGTGGGACAGGTCAAAGGCCACATCACCAAAGTCAACCTGACATGTGGGCCCGGTGGGTTAGTCTAAGTTAAACAGGGAATAAAATCCGGGGTTAATTAGCACGTGGGGCCCAGTTATCAATGACTCTAGGGGGTAATCAGTAGGGTGCCTAGGCCCTAATGATGGTGCCACGTCAGCCACCGGCGTTTAACCGCCGGCGGCGACAGGCCACGGCGGTGCCCGCTTCGGGTTTGCTCTACGGGCCACCGTTCGACGCACGGAAGGGCGCGTTTGAAGGAGGGGAGAGAGACACATCTGTGGGTGGCCGTGGTTCGAGCGGGGATGGATGGAGTCAACGACGGTGACCAAAACGGCGGCGGCCGGAGCACGGTGGGTTGCGGGTTTGGGGTTGCGGTGCACGAGAGGGGGAGATGTTGGTGGCGACGGTCTCGTGGGGTCATTCTGAGAACGGTAGTGTACTCAGGTGGAAGCTCCAGTGGCTATAGCCAGGACGGCCACATGGCGCGGCGGCGGCGAGCTTCGGCTCCGGTGAGAACGAGGGGTACAAGGGGCAATCGAGGCGGGGAAGAGAGGGGTTCGAAGCGGTATCTCACAGTGGTTGTAGGGGGTGTCGAAGTGGGCTCGGAGAAGCACATACGGCATCATGGCATTGCCGGTGATCTCGGTGGCCCGAGGTAGAAGACGACGATGTCGAGGGTGTTGCGGTGCTTCCCAGCTCACGTGACTCAGTGGGGTATACAGGGACGGCATGGCGGAGCTCCCGAGCACGTTGGATGGGTGAGGGAGGGCCAGTGGCCGTGGCAACAGCGAGCGGTGGCGACGGGCATGCTCGGCCATGGGGGGTGGGGAATCAGAGAAGCGAGGGGGAGGGAGGTCCAGAGAGCGAGGGATAAGTGAGAGGGGGTCGGGGAGGTGGCGTGGAACTCGTGGGGGCGTCCAGGCCCTCGACGGCGAGCAGGAGTTGGCGAGGCGCGTGCCAGCGCGCCGCGGCCACATGCTCATCCTCCTGTCAAAGGAGGAAGACGACAGGGGAGGGGGCCAGGTGGGCCGGGTCGGCCACTTGGGCCGCCAGGTAAGGTCCAGGTGGGCTTCTCTCTCTCTCTCTTTATTTTTCTTCCATTTTCTATTTTTCTAGTACTGTTTTGGCTTTAGTATAAATACTAAAGCATTTTGAAAAATGGTGGAATAATTTGTGGACACTCTCTAGATTATTCTAGTGGCCCACATTTAATTTCAGCATTATCTGAGCATTTAATTTATTTATAGTATTTAAATGCCCAAAGTTAAATACAATATGAATTAATTCAAAAATCCAGGAATGACCTAGAAATATGTTCATCATTTTTGGCAGAGGTTTTCACCCTTATCAGAAATCGTGAACATTTTGAAAGGGCATTTTTGGGTTCACTGAAAATGACTTTAGTTGAGCCTATTTGAAATCCATGTGGTGCTAGGGTTTGAACATCCCCATTTCAGGTTTCTGAGAAAAAGTAAACATGATGCATGGAGGTTATGCAAGGATAGGCAAGACTAAGCTAGGGCTGTGACAGCCACAAGCCCTGCCGGCCATGAGTAGAAGGCTCCATTGCTGCATCCTTCTATGTGGCGAGACGGGCGCACCGCCACCCTATCACTTACTCCGGCTGCTTCGTCTTCCCATGCTCGTCGTGGTCCAGCGAATGCGCAGGCTGCGCTGCTCATGGCACGTGAGCTTCTGTGCTACCACCCGGTCGATGACCTCTATGAGGATTGGCTGGACTGCGTCGCCGAGATCGTTAGCATTGTCGGAGAGTCTCCTCCACCATCTCGCTTGCTTCCTCACCCATCACCTGCCACAGGTGACGTAGCTCACGGAGCACCTCCTCCACCTCCCAGGCAGGACACCATCATCGAGCCAAGGCGGGAGGCTCATCGGCGCGATCTGCAGCGCAGGGGCGCCCACGCGCGACAAGGCAAGCTGCCAAGTGGTGCGGTGACCGTAAGGAGATGCGCGTGCGCTCCCAGCACCGCCATGTCAAGACCGCTCGCCGCCCGCGCTGGTGGTGCGCGAGTGCTAAGACCAGGGTCCACCTCTACGGCGGGATGCCGCGCGTTCACTCCAGAGCTGCACAGTGTCGTCTGGCCAGGGAAGTTCAAGCCTGACCTTCCTCCATGCTATTAAGGCACCCTCAACCCTGCTGAGTTCTTGTAGCTCTAGGAGATGAGCATCGAGGTGGCCAACGATGATGAGAAGGTTATGGCGAACTGGTTTCCCATGGCCCTCAAAGACGGCGCTCGCTCGTCACTCCTGAACCTCCCCGCGGGATCGATCTCCTCCTGGGACAAGATGTGAGAGCATTTCTTCGCCAACTTCCTGGGCAATAATGACCGCCCACCAGCCGTGGGCAACCTGCGGCACATCAAGCAGCAGCCAGGAGAGACCTTGCAGAAGTACAACCAGTGCTTCAATAGTGTTCGCTTCAAGATCCCCAAGTTGTCAGATGAGGCCATCATCTAGGCATTCACTGATGGCGTCCGCGACGTCAATATGAAGGAGGAGCTCGCCATACACGAGGACCTGTGCATGGCTCTCGAGATGTTCAACACCGCAACCAAGTGTGTGAGAGCTGAGGAAGGTCGCCTATCCCTCCTGGAGCTACCGGAGGTAGATCCAGAAGACAAGAAGGCCAAGGCCAAGGATGTGAAGCACAAGGGGCTAGTTGTGCTTGCAGCCGAACTTGAGATGAAGCGCGGCAGTGACCACCTAGAGTCATCCAAGGGCAGTGCCCGTTCTGTGTCTTCCACAACGTGCACAACCACAACACCAATGACTACCAGGAGCTCAGGGCCATCCGCGATGGGCGCCTCGGTCGTGGCCCCGAGCGCAACGATCAACGCTATGGCCGCGGAGGAGGCCGAGGTGGAGGATGCTGGGACAGCCGTGACCCCTGCCAGGAATGGCGCGATCAACCTCGTGAGGACTACTAGCGGGGCCAGCCTCACGAGAGTCCCTAGAGGGACCAGCCTTGCGAGGACCACCCTTAGGGCAATGCTGGCCTTCCTCCGCTGCCGTCACCACCAAGAAGGAATGATGACCACCACAAGGACGAGGAGCAGGGGGCTTCCGAGAGCCTCATGTCATTGCTTGCATCTTATGCGGTGCTCAGGCCCGTGCCTCCCATCACATCTTCAAGCAGTTCGCTCACGAGGTGAACGCGGCCATCCCCAAGCTCGAGGCGTCGCGTCCGTTGAGGTGGTCCAAGTACGCCATCACCTTCGACTCTTCCAACTAGCTCAAGTGTGCAGCCACTACCGGCGCCCTCCCGATGCTCTACTTGCCCGTAATTAGTAATGTCCTCGTCACCAAGACACTCATCGATGGTGGCGCACTGAGCCCCGTACCACCAGCTTCAGCCTACAAAGCCCTTCTCAGGAGTGACCGATGGCTCCACCACCCCGATAGTGCAGATCCTCCTCCCTATCACCTTCGGAAAGCATGACAACTAGCGCACTGAGCTCGTCGACTTCGATGCCGCCCACATTCGCCTCCCGTATAACGCTATCCTTGGGTACCCAGTCCTGACCAAGTTCATGGTTGTTGCCCACCATGGCTACAACGTCCTCAAGATGCCGGTAAGCTGCGGCATCATCATAGTCGCTTGCGATGAAAAGGATGATGTGTGCTCCCTCGAGCGTGCCTACCAGGCTGCGGCAGTTGAGAACCCGGATGACCAAGGCGTCGTCTACTCCCCTTAGGTCGTCCCCAAGAAGAAGAAGAAGCTGCTCCATCGTGGACCTCAGGAGGATGGGGCAGCCGGTGGCCTGCCTCACGACCTACCCCCACTGACAAGCGCCTTCCACTCTCACATAGGAAGGCGCGCCCAGCGCCGCCCTCAGGCTGGGCTCGGGGGCTCTCCTCTGGAGAGCCTTGCTCGAGAACCATTTGGAGGCGTGCTTCAACGCGCGTTTCCATGAAGGGAGCGCAGGGTGTGAGGTGCCCGTTACTAAGGAATTCATCACCAAGGCGATCAATGAACCACATGAGGCGCATGCCATGCGTGGCGAGCGCCATCGCACACCCCGCACTGCAGCTACTGCCCCTTACGAGGGCAACGAGCTGCTCGTCTGTCTCAACATCCAAGGGCTCAATAGGGCCACGTCTCAGGAGCTCTTCTATCCATCCCGCGTTGGCCAGTGTGAGGGCCCACCTCACAGCTATGTTCGCATGCCTTTCAGTTTGCTGAGCATGGCTGTCGTGCACCAGCGCCGCATGCGAGGCGTCCTGGCGGTTCATGAGGCCATTCATTAGGTGATCCTATCAAATTTGGTGACAGATCATAGCGAGCCCCCTGGGCCTCCAGAGCCTCGTGAGGTTCAGGACCAGGGCGGCTCGTGATGAGCGACTTTGGCAGCGCCCATCTTCGGCGACCTCAACACTTCTTCAGCAACGGTGCCACGTGACATTTTTTGGTTTGTTGAATTAGGAGCACCCCTCGGGCTACAGTGTCCCCAAGGCGTGTGGGTCCGTCCCTACGGCATGTATCGTTCTTTGCATTTATCAGAAATGGCTTTACCCTATCCACGAGTCGCTTTATGATTATCATGTGTCTGTCCTATGCTTCGTCACCATGAATGTCATATGCCCTCGCAAACCCACCAAAGGCTGCTTCAGGATTAAGGTATGGCACGATGTCTGTGCTCAGGCCCATCCCTATAGCTTCGCTAAAACCAAGTGCGTGTGCTCTGGCTCGCGGGCCAGCTCCCGTGCATGGCACCTCCCATGGTCGTTGGTGCCATGTTCTCGCATGAGCTAATCGGGGTGGATAAGTTAGGGCGCGCGACCCGGTGCCTTGCCGCCGCGAGAGCCGCACGCCGGTTGTCTTTCTTCAGGAATTTCACATGAGAAGACTAGGCATGGCGTCTGTGGTTGGGTCCGTCCCTACAACATCGACAAATCGAATGGCTGAGCTCTATCTAGCAGGCCGGCCCCGTTCACGCCACCTCCTGGGGTCGTTGTTGTTTGGCCTTCTCATGCAATAACCTTAGGAGACTCACTTGGAGTAGGTTGCCTAACCATCTTGCAGGACCATCTCAATTGTTCTGAACCACATTCAGGCACAACCTGCCTTGAGGTAGGGCCTCGTGAGTCTCACGCTGGCTCATGAGTGCCCATACACACCTCCTCCAGCCCTCCCATGCAAGCCACGTCTTACGGCGGGGTTGTACACGCCCCAGAGTCTACCCTCAGAGGGAGCTCACAGCCACGTACCACTGGAAGCCCCATGCTACGCGCTGGCAGATGACACTATTGAGGAGCGGCTATGACCATGCAAGAGCAGAAACGCCATGCTTCGTGCTGGTAATAAACAACTGAGGGCAACCTAGCAGCTGCAGTAACCTCAGGCGAGCCAGCAGGCTCACTGTTCAGCGTCACCACACCACTTTTCCCTTGGGGGAGTTGCGCGAGGGGGCTAGGCATGGGGGCCACGCTCAGGTCGCGCTTGGCGTACGCCACATCTCAAGGTCCCTCGGACCTGGTCTTCGCGCACCCCTCCCAAGTGAGAGACCAGCGAGGAAAGGTATGGTGGTTTGTTCGTACGTCAAGGGGGACCCTTGGGCATCGCGACCCAAGGGCCTAACTGGTCATGTAGCCCCTCACCCCTTGGTCTCGTCCTAGTGATTCGGACGACCCAATGGCGGCTGAGGTATGCGCGGGGCCGGGCCCTGCCGACATAGAACGCTAAGACCTACTCCCTCATATCCTTCCAGAGGGCTGTTCGTATGTCAAGGGAGACCCCTGAGCATCGCGACTCAGGAGCCTAACTTTCCACATAGCCCCTCACCCCTTGGCCTCGTCCTGGTGATCCGGACGAATCAATGGCGGCTTAGGTATGCGTGGGGTCAGGCCTTGCCGACGCAGAAAGGAAATCGCAGAACTGTAGGAAATTATTACAAAACACACTGTCTCTTAAAGCTCAAAGCATAAGTTCTTACGCCTCCACGAGGCACGATAAATGTTGCAGGACTGGAACAGGGGGAAGTGTCGCCTTGAGTTTTTTCCTCAACATTGGGCACCACCGTTGCCCGCCTGTGGCCCACCATAGACAAGGTCGCCACCATCCCAGCCATCAGCCATCAGCCATGGCCATGGGGTCGATAGCGAGGAACTTCTGCAGCAGCGCTTCCACCTGTACCTTCCTGGCCATAGTAGCAACGCCGTGGAGCTCAGGATCCACAGGTTCGAGCAACGTGCAAAAGTCGAAGTTGGGGTCCTGAAGATGGAGGTGGCTGAACATGCGCATGGGCCTCGCCCTCTGTCGGTGTCAAAACCGGCGGATCTCGGGTAGGGGGTCCCGAACTGTGCGTCTATGCCGGATGGTAACAGGAGACAAGGGAGACGAAGTTTTACCCAGGTTCGGGCCCTCTCGATGGAGGTAAAACCCTACGTCCTGCTTGATTAATATTGATGATATGGGTAGTACAAGAGTAGATCTACCGCAAGATTGAGCAGGCTAAACCCTAGAAGCTAGCCTATGGTACGATTGTTGATGTGTACGTTGTCCTACGGACTAAAACCCTCCGGTTTATATAGACACCGGAGAGGGTTAGGGTTACACAAAGTCGGTTAGAATGGTAGGAGATCTTTATTCCCGTATCGCCAAGCTTGCCCTCCACGCCAAGGAAAGTCCTTTCCGGACACGGGAGGAAGTCTTCAATCTTGTATCTTCATAGTCCAGGAGTCCGGCTGAAGGTATAGTCCAGCAATCCGAACACCCCCTAATCCAGGACTTCCTCAGTAGCCCCTGAACTAGGCTTCAATGACGACGAGTCCGGTGCGCAGATTGTCTTCGGCATTGCAAGGCGGGTTCCTCCTCCAAGTACTTCATAGAAGATTTTGAACACAAAGATAGTGTCCAGCTTTGCAAAATAACTTTCCACATATTTCCATAGAGAGAATAATATTTACACCAATCTAATCTACTGACGTATTCCGTAGCGGGTCACACCACGGCCAAGCCTTTATCCCAGTCGTTTCATTATCCCACCTCAGCGCGGCATGCGAGGCGGTTTCCTTGGCACGTCTTGTTAAAGAAGAGATCGTGTCCCCTTATCCCGGGATTCTCATCAATACGGGCGTGGGTAACCCAACTGCTTCTAGGACTCCTAGATTATTGGCAAGTCCAAACGGGCACGGAGAGGACGCTTGATATTCACCCTCTTTATAAAGGGGACAAGGCTTTTATTTTTCTCTCCCGTGCTCAATCGAATCCTTCCCCCACCTCAAGCTCAAACGCCCGAAGTTCAGGTCAGGCGTCCCAAACTTTCAGTCATGTCCGGATCTAGCCTTCAAGGCCGATGGATGCCCTCCTCCGTCATGGAAGAAGACATCAAGAAGTTGAGGGAGGCGAGATATCGGAGAGCCGAGATTTTGCATCGGCTTCCTCCTCGAGGGCAGGCCGTCCCCACCCCCGAACCCAACGAGAATGTCTTGTTCCTTTCCCACTTCCTCCGAGGTCTAGGCCTTTCCCTGGATCCTTTCATCAGGGATTTAAGTGGCGGCAGGCGGCTCGGCTCCGGCCATGGACGGGGTTGGAAGGTGCGAGGAGGGGAGTGGGTTGGTCCAAGGGATGCGCGGGAGGGTGAGAGGGCCAAAGGAGTAGAGAGGGGGATCGAGGGTGGCCTTAAGTAGCTGACCAGCGGCTCACCGTGGACGCAGCGCACGGGTGGCCGTGGCAACGGCTCGGGAGGCCAGGAAAGAGGGCGAGGGGCTATCTACGGTGTCCGTGAGAGTTGAGTGGGCGCCAGGAAGAGAGAGGAGGAGCGGGGCAAGGCTCTGGTGCTCGCGCGTGCGAGGCCATGCATTGGCCGAGCTGGGCGGCTCTGGGCACGCGCCGCAGGAGGTGAGAGAGAGGGAGAGACGAGGGGGCCCGCACGGTGGCGTATTGCGAACGTCGAGGCACCTCGACTGGCGCGAGGGGAGGCTCGAGGTGGTCAGGGGACGCGGCGTCAACGGTCGCCTGCTCTGCTTCACGCTCCAGAGCGCGTCTTTGGCCGGCATCCGCGGCTTTTCCGCGTGCTTGCGCGTCCACTTGTGTCTGGAAGCTGCAGGGGAGAGTAAACAATGGGAAAGTGGCATTGGATGCTCTGGAACTTGCCAGGAGTGGGAGAGAGATGAGAAAGGGAGGGAAAAGTGGATGTCCAAAGAAGAAAAATGGGGTTCTACCCCCACTTAATCATGGCTCCTCGGGTAGGAAAAGATGCAGGGGGTTAGAGGAGGACCAGATGAGGCTGTGGGAAAAAGTTGAGATCATGGAGATTTGTGGAAATGTACAAAACATGCATTTTAAGTTTCTGCCAGAAGGTGTTTGATGTAGGTTTGGGCAAGCAAATGGACTTCCCTTGTCATGAGGCTTTACAGGGTCAAATGGCATGAGAAAATAAGAGGTTCCACCAAGATTGAGTTCATTTGGGCAAAGTTGCCAATGCAACTGTTGTAAAACCTAGAAATCAACAGCAATGGACTTTCCAAGATTTACTTATGCAAATCAATTCTCCTTGATGCACCACTTGGTGTAGTGTCATCATTTGAGGATTTGAACATGTCCACAAAAATTCAGATCAAAAGGACACACTTGGCAATGTAGAGTTGTTCAAACTTGGATCTGGACAGAGAGGGTTTTGGGGCACTTTTGTGAACCATAGTTATTTTGATTGATATGAAACTTTGCAAGATCATCACATTATGAATATGTGAGTTGCTAGAATTTTCCTAGATTTATTTGAAAATATTTCTTATAGAAATATTTCAAATATTTGAAATGAGCTGAAATGGTTCTGGAGAGTTTTGTCCAATATTTTGATCATGACCATGTGTTTAAACTCATATATATGGACAATATATGTCCACTGAGCTTCCCTGATTTTTTCTCAAATATTTTTGAAGCTTTAAAATAACTTTAACCTATTAAAGACCATTTCTGGCCTAAAGAAAAAGCCTTTAAATAAAATAGGAAAACAACTTTTAAAATTATATTTTTGTGGTTTCTGGGTGTCCTATATCTAATAGGAGTCAAATATATTTTTGGAAAGATTTTTACTGCCCTGAATTAAGTACTTGTAGGACAAACCTCAATTCAGGGGTTTTTGGAAAACTAATTTTTGAAAATACTATTTGGCCAAATTATTTTTGTAAGAAATTATTTTTATGTCCTATACACATGGCATGATCATTGGTTAGAGGGATTGGAGCTAGGAGCTGAAGTATAGGAGTTGGAGGATTTATTTGATTTTTAGAGCACTTGCAAACAACAGACAAAATCCAATCAAGGCAAGGTCCAAAATACTCAAAAGTTTTTGTCAAACCACATTTTATCATGATTTATTAGCTTAAGTGTTGTGGCATGAAAATCAGGGTGTGACAGACCTACCCCCCTTACAAGAATCTCGTCCCAGAGATTGCCAGACTAGGTGCGGAAAGGGATACATAAACTTGGATCTGGGGTAGTCGTCAAATCCTCATGTTGCTTCTGCTTCCGTGTAGTGCTCCATTGTATCCTTGGAGTGCTTGAGGGTGTGGCTTCGCGTATGACGTTCATCTTGATCCAGGTTGCTAATGGGTGGTCGCGGTAGGTTAGATTGGGTTGGGGTCGATGGCTCGGTGATCGATGCCCTCGTAGAGATCAGGCTGGTTAGGAAGTCGAAAACACTTCCGGAATTGTGTCATGTGGAAACATGTTGTGCACAGTGGGTAACTCATGTGGTAACTCATGTGGTAACTCAGGTGGTAACTCCAGCTGGTAACTATCTTTTCGTTTCGTAGCAATCTCAGAGGGGGTTGTTAAATCTTGGTGTGAGCTTTCTTTTGACATGGAAATGCTTGGTTTCTTTAATAGGAGTGGTTTGCAGATACGCGCGGTCTTCGATGGGGAAGTTCACTTCTTGACGATGGTGGTTGGTATAGTTCTTCCTCCTGGACATGGCGGTCTTTAGATGTTCCCTAACCAGCTGAACAACTCTTCTTCCGTCTTCAGGTGGACACGCATGTCCTCAATTAAAGATGATAACTAACTTGCCTAAGTACTCTATGAAGCATATGGGGTAGGTAGAGTGGGCTGAGGCATTGATGGTGGTCATGGTTGACTATTGGCCAAGGTCTTCTCGACCCTTATTCAAGGCCCAAGGTCAGGACCGAACCATGTTGTGGCTTGGTAGGGCTTAAGGGTTTCGGGGATTCTAGTGTGCGAGTGAACGTTTGTCACCTTATCCTTAAGCACGGTTCCTGAGATGCCAATTGTTCTATCTAGTCCTTTAAACAAATAACCTTATACCACCGAAAGCATCATCTCATATAGGCCAAATCCAATCATCACTCATGTGATCCATATGCTCATGACTCCCGAGGGGAGGTCTAACAAAATCATATATGTCTACGATCCCCAAACTCATATGTATGGCTACCCCTAAAAATCCATGGGTAGATCATATAAGCCGCTAACCTTGAACGTGACAATCAAAGTGCTCAGCCTATTCTTCCAAGGTCTAAGATAAAGCACCTCTATCCTAAGGAAACACGTCACATGCCACTCCAAAATCTTGTTTCCTTCCTATGAATCATCTCCAACAACCCGTTAACTACCATTAATCACTACATAATCTACAAATCCAGTGTCTATGGTGTTCCACATGATCTCCTAAAGTCCTATAATCCAAAATACTTGAAAAGGCTATCTCTACTATAGTCAGTCCACCAATTTCCATTATCATGGTCAAGTAAACTCCAAGGTCAAGCTTATATCAACTCTGACAATTAATCCAATCTCCTAGTTTATCGCCCATCGAGAAACATGGTATCGCGATTGAGATCATTGGTCTAAATCCAATTTACCCCAAACCATGTAGACTTACTCAGCATCTATATTCAACTAGAATCATCTGCTTAAATCCAAATCTCATGTCCAACGAGAATTCATATATGTTTACGCCAAGTCATTATCGTAACAACTATCTCCTATCAATATTCCTGGCTAAGTCAAATCCTTATACTCCCAAGAATCTTAGCTTGCGATCATAATTGTCCTACTAAATCCAATTTACTCAGGGGCAACAAGAGTCATGCTACTCTATTGACGAATCCCACCAAGTTCATCTACGAACATGAAAGCCTTATAATCCACCGAAGAGTCTCTGAAAATTCCTCAAGGTCTCTGATATAAACTCATCAAGTCATTTGTCCTCTATTCCTATATCCTCAAATAGGTCTTCCCAATGGCATTGCCAGTTTTGGTGCTATCATAAGATGACAATGTGCTCGTCCACTATGTCCACTAGTTCCATAATGAACCCAGTGTTGTGCAAGGTTGCGAAGGCTTAACTAGTTCTCTTGCAATACTGCGGGTTAAGCACACGGTTAAGGATTTGAGATGGGGTATCTTGTGAAGTCTCGATGGGTATAGGGATGGGTTTCTAGTCTTGAGGGGTAAACATAACTCTACGGGCTTGCACTTGGTCGAGGGGGCCGTAGCAAAAGTCTTTAGTGCTAGTTGGCTGCCGAGGTGGAATTCTTGGTGCATCTTGTCTTGCTAGCCTTCAGTTTATGAGAGAGATGAGAGGGAGAAGTAGCATAGAGGAGGGGGAATGCCTAAAGGGGGTTCTATAGTGCAGGTGCAAACAAACGGGTGCCAAATGGGCCAAACAACAGAAACAGGGTAAGGAAGATGATATAGTCGCATACTTGTTGCCTAGGGCAAAAGTTGTGACCTATCTTATAACACAAACAAATAAAAACAAGAAGCACACAATCATGGTTCTATTTGAACCATCATACGGACTCGACTGCGCATAGGGGGTACACGACTCATCCCACCCTACGGGTTCTCGGACTCAGTAGTCGTGCCTTGTGCCTCGTGCAGTCTTCTGAGTTTTCCTCAGGTGTTGCTACGTCTCTTGTAGTTGTTCGATGAAATGATCTGGGTTGAGCCTGAAGAGTCTTCAACAACTCCTCGCCTGTTGAGGTGATGGGGTGAAGGTGGCTCCTCTTAGCTGGCATTGACTCGGTCTTCTGTTGTCTTCTTAATCATGACGATCTCTTTTTCCATTTAAGGCGTCAAGGGTTTCGGGTAAGCAATCATTTATGCAATGACGTTAACAAGGCATAGTAGAGGTCCAACCTATCAGTTACGTCGATGACAACATCGATACCAAGAGCGGGGGACAAAGAGAACCGTTTTCCTGCTCACTATAGTGAGGCGGACCAAATGGCGAGGTTCTCATCCACCGGTGGTTGCCGATACAACAACGGTAAGGACAGGGTTGCTCTATTAGCGATGTATATCATGATCTTGCATATCCTATGCCCTGATCATCGTAGGCCATGGTTGCATCATCCTGGGGCAGTGTCGAGGGTGTCACCATCTTCGAGGTCTTGATGTCCTCATTCCTTGAGGAGGTATCTTCTATTGGTACCATCTTCTTGTGGTGTCGCCAAACTTGTGTTCAGAAGAGGTGGGTGAGTGTTTGGCAAGGTGTACTCCTTCGAGGATTACAAGGAATCCTGGGGTCAGGGCTTGAGGGTGCTAGCGACCGTTGCAATGGTTTTGAAGGGGAAGAGATCGATAGGGAAAATATACCTTAGTTTTCAGAAAAAATTAGAAGGGAAGAGAAGTATAGATAGTTTTGAAAACTTGTAATAGTTTTGGAAATAGTTTTACCCTAACTAACAACCATGCTAACTAAGGCTTCCTACAGTCATAAGTCGAGATCACCGAATGCACATGTAAAGTGATCCCAGAGATCAATGCTCACTAAACACACAGAAGCTGAATAACAAGAGTCTTACATCCATACATACCGTTTTACACAAGTAGGACCATTATGGTCAAGTCTTGAGTGTATCATCGCAGCGGAAATCTTCAATAACAACTTTGACCCATGCCATCTGCCTTAACCCTATAGGCATTCTGACTGGGAAGCGTCCTAGCTCGCATGTTTGTCACCAAGGTACTCTTCATTATATCCTGTTCTTTCATGCCTGGCCAATAAAATAACCAGTGGCAACCCAATGAGTACTTTGAATGTACTCGCAAGCAACCCATGTTTTGGTTCAAGATACAACAATGCATGATATAGGTAAATTTTTGCGGAAAGCTAGTTTGAGTGCAATGACATGTTCAACAACTCGTAAGACATGCATCAGGAGAATTCAAGTAACCAAGAGGACGGTAACAGATATCAACATAAAGGGAGTGGGATCCAACCCAACTCAATCATGTCAAGTCCTTTTACTTGACCCAAGTAGTTCTCCCCACTTATCCAAACACACACTGGTTTGTAAACATGTGGACGTCGCCCAAGAGCGGTTACTCAACTGTCCTTGACCATGGACACGGCTATTCAAATAGTTTTACACTCTATAGAGGTTGCAAACTTTACCCACAAGATCCGGGGAACTTTCGTGGCATCCACGACCCGCGGTACCTCAAGTACCCAAGGTAAGCACCCGATCACAATCTTTCCCTAGACGACACTAACAAGGCAAGCAGCCCTTTGACCATGTCTCTTGACCTTCTTGAGATCTTCAAATATCTCTGGTCCAACTCCGAGCATTTCGTCTACTTCATCAACTATCGTCGAAAGCAACCATAATAAGCAACATAACAAGGCAGGAAATAAAAGTGCTCTAAAAATATTAATTTGACTTTTTTAGGACATCTCTGGTTATATGAAAAATAACCAGAGTGGTTTCATTGGAATTGGGTCAGTGGATAGTTCTAAACATTTTGATATGATGGAATCAAGGGGTTTATGGGTTTGCAAGAAGTGTACAGAAATATATTTTGAAAAATGAGCAAAGGCACCCATTTAACAAACCATGATTTTAGAAGCATCTAGGAGTTGGTTTCACTGGATTTGGAGTTCAAATGAATATTCTATGGATTTGCAAAGTTGACAAACATGAAGAAATGGCTTAATATTTTGTGGGGTACAGAAAGTATTAAGAAAAATGTTCATAACCTAAGTTAGGAAATTAGATGTATCTACAAAATTGGGATCATGGCATTTGGATCAAATTTGACCTCTCTGTGATTTTCTAAAGTTCATCACAGAAATGGAAAATGGGGTTTTGATAAATATGTGTGAAGATAAGGTTCCTGGAAAAATGTGCAAGTTGTACCATGAGATAGATCATGAGTTTATGAGCTACTAGAAATTTGAATCATCAAATTTGGAGTTAATTTGAATTATTTATGGATTTTACAAATTGTACAGAAAAGAAAAGGGAAAAGGTTTTTACCCAAATGGGCTGGACCTTGGCGGCAACAGCGTGCATTGGGCGAGGCTTAACGGTAGGGCGCCACTGGGCTGGCCCAGTAGCTCAGCAGCGCGCGCTAAGGGTGGTGACGTCGGAGGCGGCTCCATGAAATACGCCTCCGCGCGGGAGGGGCGGAATTTCCACTGTCCGTCTCCACTTAAACGGGCGGGGCCCGCCTACCGGGTCACTGACGAGTGGGGCCCGGGGCTCTGGCCGTCTCCTACCTCCCGCTCAAACAGAGCAAAAGCAGGGAAGGTGAGGCCAAGCGGCACCGGCGCTCTCCCTGGCGGCACGGGCCACCTTCGGCGGCGCCTGACACACCGGAGGATTCAGCGCGCCACGGCGCACCCGTACATGTGCTGCACGCCCACGGGGGAGCCCGGGTAGAGAAGGGCTTCGGGTGCGGCGGACCGGGGCTGACGGCGGGTTCAGCAAGGCGAGGAAGGCACGAGGAGGAGGGGATGGAGCACGGGGGGAGTTGGCGGTGGTGATGAGAGGGTCCGGGTGTGTTCATGGGGACGAGAGAGGGGTCGAGGCCCATGAATTTAAGCGGCGGCCGGAGGCTCGGCTCCGTCCATGGACGGGGTTGGAAGGCGCGAGGAGGGAGTGGGTTGGTCCAGGGGATGCACGGGAGGGTTAGAGGGCCAAAGGAGTAGAGAGGGGGCTCGGGGGTGGCCTTAAGTAGCTGACCAACGGCTCACCGTGGACGTGGCGCACGGGTGGCCGTGGCAACGGCTCGAGAGGCCAGGAGAGAGGGCGAGGGGCTGTCTACGGCGTCCGTGGGAGTTGAGTGGGGTGCCAAGAAGAGAGAGGAGGAGCGGGGCAAGGCTCTGGTGCTCGCGCGTGCGAGGCCATGCATTGGCCGAGCCAGGCGGCTCTGGGCACGCGCTGCAGGAGGTGAGAGAGAGGGAGAGACAAGGGGGCCTGCACGGTGGCGTGTTGCGGACGTCGAGGCACCTCGACTGGCGCGAGGGGGAGGCTCGAGGTGGTCGGGGGACGCGGCGTCAACGGTCGCCTGCTCTGCCTCGCGCTCCAGAGTGCGTCTTTGGCCGTCATCCATGGCTTTTCCGCGTGCACTCGCGCGTCCACTTGTGTCTAGAAGCTACAGGGGAGAGTAAACAGTGGGAAAGCGGCATTGGATGCTCTGGAACTTGCCAGGAGTGGGAGAGAGATGAGAAAGGGAGGGAAAAGTGGCTGTCTAGAGAAGAAAAATGGGGTTCTACCCCCCTTAATCATGGCTCCTCGGGCAGGGAAAGATGCAGGGGGTTAGAGGAGGACCAGATGAGGCTGTGGGAAAAAGTTGAGATCATGGAGATTTGTGGAAATGTACAAAACATGCATTTTAAGTTTCTGCCAGAAGGTGTTTGATGTAGGTTTGGGCAAGCAAATGGACTTCCCTTGTCATGAGGCTTGACAGGGTCAAATGGCATGAGAAAATAAGAGGTTCCACCAAGATTGAGTTCATTTGGGCAAAGTTGCCAATGCAACTTTTGTAAACCCTAGAAATCAATAGAAATGGACTTTCCAAGATTTACTTATGCAAATCAATTCTCCTTGAAGCACAACTTGGTGTAGTGTCATCATTTGAGGATTTGAACATGTCCCACAAAAATTCAGATCAAAAGGACACACTTGGCAATGTAGAGTTGTTCAAATTTGGATCTGTACAGAGAGGGTTTTGGGGCACTTTTGTGAACCATAGTTATTTTGATTGATATGAAACTTTGCAAGATCATCACATTATGAATATGTCACTTGCTAGAATTTTCCTGGATTTATTTCAAAATATTTCTTATAGAAATATTTGAAATATTTGAAATGAGCTGAAATGGTTCTCGAGGGTTTTGTCCAATATTTTGATCATGACCATGTGTTTAAACTCACATATATGGACAATATATGTCCACTGAGCTTCCCTGATTTTTTCTCAAATATTTTTGAAGCTTTAAAATAATTTTAACCTATTAAAGACCATTTCTGGCCTAAAGAAAAAGCCTTTAAATAAAATAGGAAAACAACTTTTAAAATTATATTTTTGTGGTTTCTCAGTGTCCTATATCTAATAGGAGTCAAATATATTTTTGGAAAGATTTTTACTGCCCTACAGTACTTGCAGTACAAACCTCAATTCAGGGGTTTTTGGAAAACTAATTTTTGAAAATACTATTTAGCGAAATTATTTTTGTAAGAAATTATTTTTATGTCCTATACACATGGCATGATCATTGGTTCGAGGGTTTGGAGCAAGGAGATGAAGTATAGGAGTTGGAGGATTTATATGATTTTTATAGCACTTGCAAACAACAGACAAAATCCAATCAAGGCAAGGTCCAAAATACTCAAAAGTTTTTGTCAAACCACATTTTATCATGATTTATTCGCTTAAGTGTTGTGGCATGAAAATCAGGGTGTGACAAAGGCCGCATTCGAGATCTCTTCAATGGAGATTTCAGTTTGGTTGCGGTGATACAGGTTATGCTGGTTCGTCAAGTCCAGCCTTGTAAACGCCGGCCTCTTCGCCTGTGGGAGTGCAACCCCGAGGGCCCGTGTGCCATTCAAAATTTTCTCGGCCTGACTCACGGGGAGATGTACAAGTCATTCTTCGGACCTCAGACGGAGTGTCCGGAAATCATCGAGGACGTGGGCCTGAGTAGTAACCGCACCGCCGAACAGGTAAGGCATCTTCCAGCCGAACATACTTTCTCTACTTTGTTACGAAGTTATTTCCGAGAGTTTGCTTTTTGACCAGGACTGGCTAACAAAGGCGAAGTTGATTCGGTGTTCGGCCCCCCTCCCAGAGGTTTTGGAAAATCCGGTATTGGAAAAGATGCTCTAGACCGCACCTTGCCCGGAGCCCTTGAAGGAAGATACCGTGGAGGATAATGCGGGCGGATGCGGGCCCCCAACGCTGCCCATTCTAGCCAAGGGAGCGAGCGTCTCTATGAGGGAAGGCGACCAGAAGAGGAAAAGGACTGCGCCCGGGGATTCGGAAGCCGAAGCTTCCAAAAGGGAGAAGAAGTCTCCCACAGCGGGTCCTACCTCGGGGGGTGTTGTTGCCGCACAAAGTCCGCGGGGGGATCAATTCTCCCACGAGTCGTAAGTGACCCGAAATACCTTTAATAGTACAGATACGCCATTTTTCTTCTGAGAAAATAACCACCGCATATATTTTGCAATTCGGGCTTTAGCCCCTCTCAAATGAGCTCATCTTTGGGGGATCTTCTTCCAGAGATGATGGAGAGCGAAACGCCTCCTCCTGACTCCTCCGCTCCAGAAGCGGGCGACCCTGAAGTGTCGTCCCGGAGGGCCTCTCCGAGTCTGGTGAGGCCAGGAGATAATCCCATTGACCCCCGAGGCTCCCAGTGTCCGGCTCCCGAAGGAAGCAGACAAAAGAATCCGGCCTCGTCTAGTGTGCGATCGGATGTTCTGAGGGAGTTGCTGGGGCGAGCGGCCATCTCAGATGAACACCGTGTGATGATGAATACGGTGATGGAGAGAATATCGTCCGCCGAAAGCGGATTGCATGAAGCTTTTATGAGTCTATTGACAGGCTTTGAGGTACGTAAAAGAATGTATGATAACCCTGCACATGTTGGTTGTGCCCTATGTAGATAGTAGCCCCTGAGACTCTGGTTGTCGCCGGAAACAACGACGAACAGAGGATCATATTCCTAGGAAATAACCATACTGCCTTTATGTGCAGGTGATGGAAGCTCCGGTGGCTAGCCGAACTAGCGAGTTTGCCCATTTAGAACGGTAATTGGATGCGGCAGACGTCGACATCGAGCTTGTTAACAAAAGGCTTGACGAGGCACAGGGTAAGTGTCAATATCTGGTAAATGCCACATAGGAAGAGCAGCATGATGCCAGTATCTTAAATATGTTGTGACTGCAGATGGAGCTGCCACTGTTGAAGCCTTGCGGGCAGAACTTGCCCGAGCCAAGGAACAAGCAAGGTTAGGTAATGCGGCTGTTGTGAAGGCGGGCGAAGAGTTGCAAGCCGAGAAGGCCGTGCATGGAGAGACCCGAGACAAGATGGCCAAGATGGTTGTGGAATTAAAAGTCGCCGCCGACCATTACCGGGTTCTTGAAAAGGAAAACCAAGCGAAGGCATCGGACCTTGAGAAGGCTGCTGCGACGAAGAAAGATCTCCGCTCTGCTATGAGGGCAAATAAGGAGGAGCTGCAGGAAGCCGGGGATATTGTAGCTGGGAACTCCTTTATGTTGCGGAGGAAATTCGGAGAACCATGGTATGCCCCATTGGATCGGCTGTGGAGTTCGGAGGATGTGTATATGGATTTGGCGGCGAGCGCTGCCGATGCGGCCAAGTACTTCCAGGGTCATACAGACCATGGAGTAGACCAGCTGTTTTGGAGACAATTCCATTCTCCCGAGCGTCCACTTCCATTGACTGACCAATTAGCCGAATGGGCCGAACTAAACAGGTTGTCCGGACTCTCTATGGGTCTGTTGTGGATCAGCTGTGCCCGGGAAGGTCAAAACCGAACAGCTATTTCAGCTGGGTGCAGCAGGTCCTTGATGTGGTGCCGTGCATTAATGCGATGAGGAGGTCGGCGTGCATAGAGCGCGCACGGATGGCCTTCGTCCGTGTTAAGGCATATTAGGCGGAGATGGATGCTACCAATGTTGCAACGCGGGATTCGGCTATAGGTCGAAAGGCTGCCGAGCACTACTTTGAAGAAGTTCTTGAGGGTGCCCGTTTGATAGAGACCCGGCGCTCAAAAAATATTATGTTTGAGTGATATGTAATCTCATTGTAAGCGAAATGCTTTTATAAATTTTTATAAGGCTATTTTTATACTTTTGCCTGAAAGTAATATGATGCCTCCTGGGCGGCCGTTTATGTATACATGTGTATAACCTGAAAGATTGCAGCCGTCAGCTTCAACCCTCACACATATAATGAGGAGGTGTTCGCAAAAACACGCATTCACACTTAACCCAACGTCTTGGTCCTATTAAGGAGGTGATAGTGGAGCGAGCGAGGCAACCGGACTATAATGCTTTAGCACTTTCACTTAGCCATGGTAGTTTTACAGTGGGGCTACTAGATAGCCCCTGGTGGCTCCGCACTCTCCCGATAGCGGGGTGCGTACATGCCTGGCCACGAAACAGCCCTTCGTTAAGGTGGAGGAATTCTAACCTTCCCACAAGTCATCGAGTGGTTGACCAGTCTCATGCTATATCATGACAGTTAGTTTTCGGCTTTCTCTACTGAGGTGCTCGTCCGGATGAACCAGTGCACAATCTCAGTAGCTCTTCTGGTGCTACCTTAGCAGGCAAGGCAGAACGTAAGGCACCAAAATGCAGGAGCTGGGAAAACCCAACATTTGACCAAAGACAATGATTCGGAGCTGATGCATATAGGGCCAAACTCGCGACGCCGGATACTCCCTAAGGTATTCGGTCTTTGTGGTATAAACCGGGCCTAAATAGTGGCCTTTGTAAGAAGCCCCGAGTGTCCAGGTACGTGCATTGTTCTGGCGTGGCTACATGCCAAGACGTCACCATCCTTCTCAACGGTGGATATGTATCAACAAGAGATAGTAAAAAAGGTTTACGGAGGGTCTTAATCTAAGAAGAATCCTTGGAGCGGGTCTTAATCGCACTTTTGTGAACCATAGTTATTTTGATTTACGAAGTGTCTCCATTGTGCCGTATCCTGGATGGGTGTAGCACGATGATCGTCTGTAAAAGAGAGGAAGTTAAGTGAAAAAGTTGTCGTGCAAAAGGATAGTTTTTAAACAAACCATGTATAATTCAAGATGATAAGAAATTGCCACTTGTCTGCGCGCGTTGAGCCCCATGTATTGGCAAATAGGGGTGTGACCACTTATTTCCGTATAAATAGCGGCTCCGGACTTGATTAGTTGTATCTGAGGTCCTGACAACCTATTGGATGCTTTTGTTTGTCCGGGCGCCTTTAGTGTGCAGCGGCCAAGGCAGCCTCACTCTCTTCGGCGCGTAGAGATCGCTTGATATTTCCGTGCACTATAATGATGCCACATGGACCGAGCATCTTGAGTGTGAGGGAGGCGTAGTGTGGTATTGCATTAAAGAGAGCGAAAGCTTCGTGTCCGAGCAGTCCTTGATAGCCACTTTGAAACGGAGCGATGTGGAAAGTTAAATGCTCGCGACGGAAGTTACCAGGGGAGCCGAATGTAACTTGTAGTAGGAGGGATCCCGTACAACGAGCCCCTGGGCCTGGCGTTACTCCTTTAAAGGTAGTATTGCTATGGCGAATTTGTGTTGGGTCTAGCCCCATCCCGTGGATTGTATCCTGATATATTAGGTTTAGGCTACTTCCACCGTCCATCAAGACCCTTGTGAAGTGATATCCGCCAATTACTGGGTCTAATACCGGGGCAGCCCATCCTGCATGTCGGATACCTGCTGAGTAATCGCGATGGTCGAAAGTGATCGGTTGAGATGACCAGTGGCAGGACTTCGTGGTGATAGGCACTTGGGTATACTTTCCTGGGAGTGTCGCATTGTTTTTTCCTTGATTACGTGTAACACGTTTACTGTTTTGACTTCTGGTGGAAATTTCTTTTGTTCCCCCGCATCTTGCTTGGGGGGCTCGTCCTCGTCTTCACTTGGTGTATCCTCCCCCTTGTGTACAGCGTTGAGTTTGCAGGACTGCTTGAAGACCCAACATTCTCTGTGGGTATGATTAGCAGGTTTACCAGGGGTACTATGAATCTCACATACTTGGTCCAGAATTTTATTGAGGCTAGACAGTTCGTCCCTGGTGCCTTTAGGGGGCGGCTTTTGGCCTGGCCAAGAGCTTTTGAATCCGGCATTTACTGCCGTGCCCTTCGTGCTGCCTTCTTTATTCCGGCGTTTGTTATTGTTGTTGCACCGTGATTTCCCATTTCCATCTCTAACTTCAGATGTACTTGGGTCACTGGTGCTGCATTTGGCCAGCTAGCTGTCCTCTCCCGCACAAAAGCGGGTCATGAGGTTTGTTAATGCGGCCATCGTTCTCGCCTTATTTTGGCCGAGGTGTCTGGCGAGCCTTTCATCACGGACCCTATGCTTGAAAGCCGCTAAGGCTTCGGCGTCTGGACAGCCGACAATCTGGTTCTTTTTAGTAAGAAACCTGTTCCAAAGCTTTCGGGCTGACTCTCTGGGCTGTTGAGTTATAGGACTCAAATCGTCCGCATCCGGAGGTCGGACCTAAGTCCCTTGAAAATTTGCCCGAAAGGCGTCTTCAAGCTCTTCCCAACTTCGAATGGAGCTTTCGGGGATGCCTTTGAGCCAGTGACGAGCTGGCCCTTTGAGCTTGAGGGGTAGGTACTGTTGGGTTTCATAGTAATTTCAAAATTTTCCTACGCACATGCAAGATCATGGTGATGCATAGCAACGAGAGGGGAGAATGTTGTCTACGTACCCACGTAGACCGACTGCGGAAGCGTTGACGCAACATAGAGGAAGTAGTCGTACGTCTTCCCGATCCGACAGATCCAAGCACCATTACTCTGGCACCTCCGAGTTCTTAGCACACGTACAACTCGATGACGATCCCCGGGCTCCGATCCAGCAAAGCGTCGGGGAAGAGTTCTGTCAGCACGACGGCGTGGTGACGATCTTGATGTTCTACCGACGCAGGGCTTCGCCTAAGCACTACAACGATATGATCGAGGTGGAATATGGTGGCAGGGGGCACCGCACAGGGCTAAGGAACGATCTCAAGGATCAACTTGTGTATCTAGAGGTACCCCCTGCCTCCGTATATAAAGGAGCCAAGGGGGAGGGTGCGGCCGGCCAGGAGGAGGGCGCAGGAGGAGTCCTACTCCTACCGGGAGTAGGACTCCCCCCCAATCCTAGTTGGAATAGGATTCCCCGAGGTGGGAAAGAGAGAGAGGGGGCCGGCCACCTCTCCTTGTCCTAATATGACTAGGGGAGGGGGGAGGCGCGCAGACCATCTTGGGCTGCCCCTTTTACCTTTCCACTAAAGCCCATTAAGGCCCATATGGCTCCCGGGGGGTTCCGGTAACCTACAGGTACTCCGGTAAAATCCCGATTTCACCCGGAACACTTCCGATATCCAAACATAGGCTTCCAATATATCAATCTTTATGTCTCGACCATTTCGAGACTCCTCGTCATGTCCGTGATAACATCTGGGACTCCGAACTAACTTAGGTACATCAAAAATGCATAAACTCATAATAACTGTCATCGTAACATTAAGCGTGCGTATCCTACGGTTCGAGAATAATGCAGACATGACTGAGATACATCTCCGGTAAATAACCAATAGCAGGACCTGGATGCCCATATTGGCTCCTACATATTCTATGAAGATCTTTATCGGTCAGACCGCATAACAACATACGTTGTTCCCTTTGTCATCGGTATGTTACTTGCCCGAGATTCGATCGTCGGTATCCAATACCTATGTCAGGACCCCGACTCAATGCCACATAGATCTAGCATGTAACACTTCATATCACTTTGCGGCCTCACGCACGGTATTCCCACGGGTGTCGCCTTACCTTTACCTGGGACCGTTTGCGCCTTTTGGCACACGTATATGACAGTGTCGCTAGCATCCATATGATAAGGAGCCCGGGCTGACATGGCTAGTCGTAAACCCAAAGTGGCACAAACTTACAGGGACAGGCATCCATGACCCAGCATCGAACGTGTCGGTCATCAGCGAGTGAATCCAGGCTGTAGCACTGGGCTAGCAGGACTCCGGTGAACCGGGCTGTAGCGGGCTAACAGGACTCCGGTATTCATCGCGTGACATTTCCCCGAAGGGACAGACACAGGAACGAAGAAGGACACATGCCGGCCAGCCTAAGTGTTCCGGAGCAGTAGCAAGCTACCATGGCTCGATGGAAACACTAGGAGACATTTCCCCGTAAGAGAGGCTACTAAAGATAAACAACTAGATGGTCAGATCCCACACATACCAAGCATTTCAATAACATACACACAATATGCTCGATATGTGCAACTACAACATGGCATCACAACATGACTCTACGACTCAAGTAATTTATTCAATAGGCTCCGAGGAGCGAGATATTACAAACAGGGGTCTCACGACCCAACATTCAGAGCATACAAGTCAAAGCACAAGCGGAAGCTATCATGTCTGAGTACAGACATCTATAAATGAAAAAGGCTGAGAAGCCTGACTATCTATCAGATCCTGCCGAGGGCACAAGATCGTAGCTGAGGTAACAAGCTAAATGTCGAAGTCCACGCGGAACTACTAGCGAGACCGAAGTCTCTATGCAAAAACATAAAATAGGCAAACGTGAGTACAAATGTACCCAGCAAGACTTACATCAGAACTAACTACATATGCATCATTATCAACAAAGGGGTGGTGGGGTTTAACTGCAGCAAGCCAGCTTTGACTCGGTGGCTATCCTAAACTACGACTGCGAGTAACTCTTTTGAGGTGGCGCACACGAGTCCACATATTCACCATATCAATACACCACTATGGATCCGCTCCCGTCTCCCTACGAGAACGCCATCCATAGCACTCACGCTTATCTTGCGTATTTTAGAGTATCCACTTTCACTTGTCTATGAACTGATATAAGCAACCCAGAAGTCCTTTTCCGCGGACACGGCTATTCGAATAGATGATGTTAACCCTGCAGGGGTATACTTCTTCACACACGCTCTCACCACTTACCGCCGTTGTTGTCTAGCTTAACCAACTAGCTCCGGGATATCCATCACAGATTCTTGGAGAAAGGGTGGTTCACAAGAACCCGACTTGATCACGAGCTCAACATAGCAGTCAGGTGACAACCTGGTAATACTTCCAAGAAGATATTCGGAAAATCACGAACCACCGGTATGTTACTAAGCTTGAGAACAATCTCGCTTTTGAGGGCAAGACGATATGATCAAATGAGTGAGGACTTGACAAGATCCTAACTCATCAATCGAAGGGTGCACCGAAATAAGGACTAGGTAGCACGATCAGTCTTAGAAGGATGATTCAAAAACCAACACGCTAAGAATGAAATTATTGTCCCTTAACTACCAAGCAACGAGGTTGCTGGGAGTATTGATTTCACACATCACAATTCATTTGTCGGTATTCCGGTTGCATCAACACGATGGCCGAGGAATGACTAATGATGGTGAGAAGTATTACTACGTCAAAATTCATGAAAGTTGGTGCAGTTCTCATGACAATTCTGACATGAAGGGGGTAATACTCCAAGGTAGAACAGAACCAAAAGCTGGATTGGCATTTGATCTGCGGAATACAACTACTTTGACCCAATCCTAGATATGGATGAGGTACTGGAGTTTGTTTCTCCTATTCATTCTAAAATAGAATGGCTTGGCGGACCACAAGGGTAATAGGCATCGACGAACGAATGCACGCATACTCTTGACTATCAATTGATAGGCGAGGGTCAGAAACAACTAAAGAGAGACAACTCAAAGGAACTTATGATTTTCTGAGTTGTGGATGCATGGTTTAGCATGTCGAACGAATTCCACATGTTTCTTCCGGATAACCCATGCAGAAAAGTAGAACTGGCAGAGTTACAATGTAGAATCGAGAACCCATCGAGAGCACTCTGATTGTGATCTTTCGATCAGCGAGGAACATCTGCCATAAGCGGTTCATAGTATTTGGAAGAAAGGAATACCACGAACATCGAGGACTAATGCAAAGGTTACTAATATCCTAAAGGAACTAGCTAACACTATCAACATGAAATAAGTAGGGTGGATCTCGGGTTCAAAACCCAGGAATAGAATACCTACTACTAAGTAGCATCACGGGATGCTTTCGAGAATGATGGCCAGAATCATCACACTGGGAACACAAATCATGGCTAAATTACTAGATGATCCCCTGAGACACCTAGGGTCATAATAATATTTCCAACATATATGTCAAGGTAACGGAGTACCTCAACTCACTGATTAGTGTGGTTAATCTGGCCCATGGGAACATTGAAACGGGAAGAAAGGATTTGCAAATGCATCAAACTACTTAGAAACCTGGGATGACTCGGACAGCATAACGGCTGTAAATGCTCAGAAAAGATTTGAGACATTCACAAAAATGGTGGCATAACCACTCAGAAGCACAATATCAAGATTTCGAGATCAACAATTAACATACAGAAGTAGTAGAAACTGAAACGAGGCTTAAGTCCAACAATCTATAAGTCTACGGATTAGTAACACGTGATCCTGATAGAAAGAAGAGATAGCCTAGTTCTTAATCCCCGCAGGAAAGATAAGATGACTTAGATCAGAAGGCATAATGTATAAGGAGTAAAAAGAGCCTTACGTTCCATCCCACAATCAATTCCCTTATATAACTAAAGAATTTCTAGACTCAACTTCGACCAGTTTGGCTTGGTAATCCTACAGGCAGTCAAGCTCTGATACCAACGCTGTCAGGACCCCGACTCAATGCCACATCGATCTAGCATGTAACACCTCATATCACTTTGCGGCCTCACGCACGGTATTCCCACGGGTGTCGCCTTACCTTAGCCCGGGACCGTTTGCGCCTTTTGGCACACGTATATGACAGTGTCGCTAGCATCCATATGATAAGGAGCCCGGGCTGACATGGCTAGTCGTAAACCCAAAGCGGCACAGACTTACAGGGACAGGCATCCATGACCCAGCATCGAACGTGTCGGTCATCAGCGAGTGAATCCAGGCTGTAGCACTGGGCTAGCAGGACTCCGGTGAACCGGGCTGTAGCAGGCTAACAGGACTCCGGTATTCATCACGTGACATTTCCCCGAAGGGACAGACACAGGAACGAAGAAGGACACATGCCGGCCAGCCTAAGTGTTCCGGAGCAGTAGCAAGCTACCATGGCTCAGTGGAAACACTAGGAGACATTTCCCGGTAAGAGAGGCTACTAAAGATAAACAACTAGATGGTCAGATCCCACACATACCAAGCATTTCAATAACATACACACAATATGCTCGATATGTGCAAATACAACATGGCATCACAACATGACTCTACGACTCAAGTAATTATTCAATAGGCTCCGAGGAGCGAGATATTACAAACAGGGGTCTCACGACCCAACATTCAGAGCATACAAGTCAAAGCACAAGCGGAAGCTATCATGTCTGAGTACAGACATCTAGAAATGAAAAAGGCTGAGAAGCCTGACTATCTACCAGATCCTGCCGGGGCACAAGATCGTAGCTGAGGTAACAAGCTAAACGTCGAAGTCCACGCGGAACTACTAGTGAGACTGAAGTCTCTCTGCAAAACATAAAATAGGCAAACGTGAGTACAAATGTACCCAGCAAGACTTACATCAGAACTATCTACATATGCATCATTATCAACAAAGGGAATGGTGGAGTTTGACTGCAGCAAGCCAGCTTTGACTCGGTGGCTATCCTGAACTACGACTGCAAGTAACTCTTTTGAGGTGGCACACACGAGTCCACATATTCACCATATCAATACACCACTATGGATCCGCTCCCGTCTCCCTACGAGAACGCCATCCATAGCACTCACGCTTATCTTGCGTATTTTAGGGTATCCACTTTCACTTGTCTATGAACTATGCAAGGGGTCCAAGTTTCCATATCCGAGGAATCCGGCTATTCGAATAGATGATGTTAACCCTGCAGGGGTGTACTTCTTCACACACGCTCTCGCCACTTACCGCCCTGTACACGTCATGTACCTCGGCAACCTTCAAGCGGAAGCCGGGCGAGGGAGTCGGCCATGACCTGACTAACCGAACAAGTCTCTAGTCCAGGTTTATCGCCTATTCAGGTTCCATCCGCAAGGAGATCCGGCCGGGGTGTCGCTTACGGCCCCAAACGATGTGTGCAGGGTTCCCAAGCCCACCAACTGGGTGCCACTTGGTACACCGTGCCACTGTGCCTAGTCTGTCCCAAGCCCACCTGTACCGGGTGCCACTTGGTAGACTACTAACACTATCTACAAACACCAGAAACTAGTTGCAACTCCTGGACAGAGATCATGTTGATTAATAAGTCGAGAGGGGTCGAGTTACCGGAACCCAATGTGTGGTAGTAACTGGTCATGGATCACAAACACAGAACTCAGTTCCTGAGGACGGCTGCAATGAGACAACCCACCATGTACTCCTACATGGCCTCTCACCGCTACCTTTACCAAATCGTGTTCACACACTTAGCTCACACACAGTAGGACATGTTCACACGCCTCTGATTCATCCCCGATGAATCAGACCTGACTCAACTCTAAGCAGTAGCAGGCATGACAAACAAGCATGAATGAGTAGGCACATCAGGGATCAAACAACTCCTACTCATGCTAGTGGGTTTCATCTAATTACTGTGGCAATGACAGGTCATGCAAAGGATAAAGGGGTTCAGCTACCGTAGCAAGTAACAGATGAATCGATGTTGTCCTAATGCAGTAAAAGAGAGCAGGAGCGAGAGAGTAGGATTGTATCGGAATGAACAAGGGGATTTTGCTTGCCTGGCACTTCTGAGGATAACATTGAGTCTTCATCAGTGTCAACGATCACATCATCGGTATCACGTCTGTCGAGAGGGGACGAATACCGGCAATACATAAGGGAACACGATCAATGCAATGCACAATATGATGCATGATCATTACATGGCAAAATGAATGTGTTTTGAGCTAATGCAACTAGCAACAGATTAAATGAAGTTGGTTTGAATACAAGATTCAAATTTAAACTCCATATGTGATTATTCAAATGCCATTTAATTGATTTGTGCTAAACAGCAGCTATAAGTTGTTCTAACATGCATGAAAATGGTACAGGTGGATTCCTTGAATTTTTCTGATAATTTTTCATATATAATTTATTTAATTTGGAGTTACGGTTAATTTTCTATGATTTTTAGAAGTTTTAGGCATTTTCTGGAATTTCCTGATTATTATAAAATAAACTAAATTCCAGAAAAGGAATATGGCGTCAGCATGACCTCATAGTGACGTCAGCAGGTCAACGGGCGCCGTCCAGGTCAAACTGACCTGTGGGACCCATATGTCAGCGTCACAGGTTAAACAGGGGGGGTTTAGTTTAGTTTAATTAAGGATTAGGGCACTAGGGCCCACATGTCAGTGTCAGCAGGGGGGGTAATTAAATTAAAATAAACTAAACTAATTAACAGGGGGCTGGCCCCACCTGTCATCGACCCAGGGGGGTCAAACCCCTGGTCAACTTAGTTGAACCTGCCGGCGACTAACCGCCGGCGAGGTCCGAGACGGCAGCGATGCGCGGAATCGCAGCACAGGCCACGGTTCGAGGCGCGGATGGCACCGTTGGAACCCCGAGCCTCGTCCGCGTCGTCTGGAGCTAGTGGGGTCGCCGGAGACGACTCAGATCGACGGCGGCGTCCGCTTCCGCGGCGGCCGAAATTCGGGCGCGATCGGGGGCGATGCTAGGGCGCACTAAAAGAGAAATCGAAGAGTGCTACGTGCTCCTGGGGGTTCACCGAGCACGGTGACGTGCTCAGGCGCGGGCTGCGGTGGCCCTGGCCACGGCGGCGCCATGGCCGGCGGAGCCGAGCTCTCGGCTGTGATGGCCAACGGGGTTTGGGGGCAGCTTGAGCAACGTGACTAGGGGGAGGAGA